>NW_027397157.1:1435528-1443370 GCF_003265705.2 Callorhinus ursinus | reverse complement strand
ATACATATACATATATGTATCTATATATATGATATATAGATACATATACATATATGTATCTATATATATGTATATATATATACACAGTTAATCATAACTAATTTTATGAGTATGCCAAGTAATTTTAGGAGGTCTCTTTGCTCTCCCAAATATCTTTCCTACTGAGATGCTGATGCCTAAAATCTTAAAATTTAAAAACACTTTATATTAGCTTAAAGCTTCTTGTTCTCTATTTAAAGGGCAGATGTTTCTGGAAATCTAATTATAACAAATATTACTGGGCATTAAAATGAGTGTATTTTATCAGCTCTCTTTTTAAATGAACAAATTTTGATGGGCATAAGTTTAGAGAAGATGAGGGGTCTACCTACCTGAAATTGATAAGAAAAACAAATTACCAAGGAATATATAGCAGATGTTAAGGGCACTAAAAGATCAACTCCATCCTGGTTTCCAGTTGAGCCAGCACCATAGTTAATAAATGCTTTTTAATGATGTGGTGTATATTGAGTTAGGCACAAAGCTATATAAATTATACCATCTAGAAAAAAATGGAGTTCTTTGTAATTCATGTGTCTGTTTGATTTTTAGATTTCCTATTTTTATTAAGTTGTGGACAGTCAGTGTGAATAATTGTGTAGCTATCCATTGCTAGTTGGAATTTAGAATGGGTCATTGTCCTAAGGTGTTGTAGCTCCAAACTATTGAAAATTCTTAGTCCTATCTATTTTGAAAGCAAAATTGAAAAAAAAATAAACACACACATTAATCTCTAAAAGAGACCAAGTAAAACCAGTGGGGGGAAAATACAGGAATGAACAAAATACAGCCTTGTTTCATGCAATTGATGGTTCTTTTGCATGTGTGTTTTCTTGGAATATTCATGAAAAAGTCAAGTATGACATTTGTGTCAATTGGCAACTTGTTGAACCAAACAGAGTAGTTTACATTTCAAGTGTAATATGTTGGTTCTTTATTGAATTATTTGGGGTTTCCTTTGTTGATTGAACTTTATATTTCCTTTGCAATGGGATATACAACATAAAATTCTTGCCTGAAGCCAATTTCTTCCAGATACTCCAAGCTCCCCAAATCTGGTGTAAATTATGGCACTAATTCTTCTTGGCATAATATGTTGTATTTTGTAAATGTAGCCATTTGACTTCATTCTCTAAGCAGGTATGAGTTTAGCTATCATGGGTTGTTTTATTACAGTGTCTTATATTTTTTGTGTCACAGCCTTATGATTTGTGTGGGTCCTTTTTGGTGAGGTGGGAGGAAAGTAGAGACAGTGAGAAATACTCAAAATTACAAAAGAGCTTATTCAAGACAGACTAAGTCTGGACTAAATTACCTAAGACATGATTTCCTGATAGCAGAAAAGGACGGTGAAGTTGGCAATCAGGGTAATGTGAAAAGTAGTACATAGAATGAGTTAATTGCTCAAACTACAGTACCTTTCATTTTTTCCCTGCTGTACCCACAAAATCTCTTGCAATACTTTTCTTTCTTTCTGCTACTCTTTATTTTTCCTTTAAGTAATTGTGGTAAGCCACAAATGTTCCAGTTATCTTCTCTGATGATTAGGATTGGGTTTTGCCTCAAAGAATGCCTGGAGCAAATTATGGAAGAAAACCTTAAAATTGGGGACATATGGTCTTATCCCAGTAGGGTAGTCAAATTCTTTCTTGGCAAGCTACCAAGAGAAGCTTCTGTGGGACAGCCCTGCCAGAGATTGGCTCCCTTCCTAATCCTCCAAGTTATTGTTGTAGAGGTTAGGGCTTTTTTCAAAGAAAAAGCATAGTCTCATTGAGCGTATAGCTTCCGGAATGCTGTGCCATACTATAGACTCTCCAGGAGTCAGATAATATTCATTTTTCCACTCACTTTTTATACCAACTTCGAATACATTTTCTGGTAGAAGCTCTGAACAAGTAAGTCTGTTTCCTACATCTGTTATTTTCCAGGAGGATGACCCTTCCTCCAGATTTTTACTTGTTCATTTCCATCATCCAAGTTCACCACTTAGAGCCTTTTCCTAAGCAAGGAGACAGAACTTCATGACACATTTTACAAAAAAGAAACTAATTAATTAGTATATCACAAAAATAAAAATTTGCTGTAGTTTGGATAGGTCTATGTGATTCTTATTATGTAAACTATTAGGAATAATGCATTTATATGGAAGTGTTGTATCTAACAATTAAAAAATTCTGTCACAAAACTTAGTTTTTTGTTTCCCAAATCAAAACCCCAATAAAATAAGTAATACTTCAAAGTGCCTTCGACTTCTGGGACCTGTGATTGATTTTGTAGGTTATGATTTATATTTCACAATATTCGGTGACATAGACTGATTTTGAGCCTTAAAAATGTTTCAGTAATGACCTCATTTTACCTAATGGTTATTAATGTGTAGTGTAGTTGAACAGCACTATATCTTTTTAAAAGTGGTTTGATATTAAAAAAAAGTGGTTTGAGACTCAGACTTTACACAAAGTCATTCTAGTCTCTTGAACTTTATTCTACATATAGTGAGATTATAGTAGAAATGAAGGGTTATCTTGTCATCTTAAGATGGAATTTTACTAATTAAAGGAAAAAATGTTAATTTTGTAGCTATTTTCCCCTCAGAAATTTTTAAATGGGCGAAAAATGGGATTTATCTTTCTTTATGGTTATGTATTTTGCCAGTGAATATGGGAATCTTCATTTCTCTTCTTAGAAATGTTGCTGGATTTAATTCAGTAAAAAGTAGTCATTTCTCATATTTATCTGTAAATTGCATTGAATCTTGTAGTCACATTAGGAAGTAATGATTTATATGCTTTCTAATTATTTATCTGCTTATATAAGCATAGTTCCATTTTAGAAATGTTGTTGAATTAATGCTGTAATACATGGAACAAAGAGAAATAATTTCCATAGATTAAGTTCTGCTTTTCAGCAATCTGATCCTGTTTTGCATGCTCTATAATATAGGTATATGGAGGTACCAAACTGGTAATTTATTATAAGATTTGAATAGACTCTAGAAAGATTGTATAGAAAATGATTATCTACTGAAAAGTAGCTGCTTTTCTGAATATAAACTCTAAGAGGCTAAACCCATGTAGCTAACTTTACATCCATTTTGTTTTAGAACTAGAGACACAATACAACCTAAGGAGTATCAGTTGCTCTCTATTTCCCCATGCAGGGATATTGGAAGGAGGAGGTTGATGGCAGGTATGTGTATGCTCAGAAAGGCCTGTAATATAAACAAGGGCAGGAGGTGAAAATTTTTTTGAGGACTTTCCCTAAGCTTCCTGGTAAGCTTAGAAAAACTGAGAAATAAGTGGCCTTAACAAAGGCGGAGGTTACAATAAAAGTTTAGTCTAAAAAATGCCAGTTTTATGAAAAATCTAAGCTTAATACTAATGGAAAAATATTCTACCATGTGTGAACTCCTATTTTATATTCAGGTATATATGCTTCTTTTTGTGGAATACCTGCATTCCTAAAAAAATAAACATCTCATTTTGTAATAGATAGGATACTACTATTTAAAAGATGTAAATATGCTTAGAGAAATATGCAAATATAACACACAAATGCTGCAGAAATGCAGAAGAATGATAAATGATAAAAAGGTGAGGCCTGGCATCAGATATATATTTTTAAAGCATTTTTAAAGAATTTGGAAAATGGAGGGGTCATAAATTGGTGTGAGGAGTATGAGGTGATATTTTTCTTCAATTAAGTATCCATTTTCAATAACCAATCAAGAAAAATAGTTGCCTTTTGTTGGAAGCTTTTTGGTTATTTTTTGCTGAATAACAAAACATCCCCAAATTCAAGGCTTTAACAATTTATTATCTTTTATGGTTCTATAGATTGACTAGTCTCAGCTGATCAGTTGTGACTTGAGATCTCATGCAGTTATCATCAGATGTCTGGGACAGGAATCATCTGAAAACTAGATGCCAAGATGAATTCTTCACACATGTCTCTAGAGCTTAGGTTGGGATAGCAGGAAAGCTGAGGGCAGGCTGGGAATTTCTCTTTCTATGTGGCATTTCCACCTGGTAGCTTGGGCTTCATCACAGCATAGTGGTGGTCCCAGGGTAGTTGGACTTCTCATGTGATAGTTGTTTCCCTCACAGCAAGTGTTTCCAGAGATAGGTAATGAAAATGGCCAATCTTTGAATCCTGGGTTCAGCATGTGGCCCAGTCACTCCCTCATATTCTATTGGTCAAAATACTCAGTCTGCCCAATGTCCATAATAGCCAAACTGTGGAAAGAGCCAAGATGTCCATCGACAGATGAATGGATAAAGAAGATGTGGTATATATACACAATGGAATATTATGCAGCCATCAAAAGGAATGAGATCTTGCCATTTGCAACGACGTGGATGGAACTGGAGGGTGTTATGCTGAGTGAAATAAGTCAATCAGAGAAAGACATGTATCATATGACCTCACTGATATGAGGAATTCTTAATCTCAGGAACAAACAGGGTAGCTGGAGTGGTCGGGGGTGGGAGGGATGGGGTGGCTGGGTGATGGACATTGGGGAAGATATGTGCTACAGTGAGCGCTGTGAATTGTGTAAGACTGTTGAATCACAGATCTGTACTTCTGAAACAAATAACGCAACATATTTTAAGAAAAAAGAAAAAGAAGAAGATAGCAGGAGAGGAAGAATGAAGGGGAGTAAGTCAGAGGGGGAGACGAACCAGGAGAGATGGTGGACTCTGAAAAACAAACTGAGGTTTCTGGAGGGGCGGAGGGTGGGGGGGATGGGTTGGCCTGGTGATGGGTATTGAGGAGGGCACATTCTGCATGGAACACTGGGTGTTATGAACAAACAATGAATCATGGAACACTACACCAAAACAAATTATGTAATATATGGTGATTAACATAACAATAAAAAATAAAAAAAATACTCAGTCTGCCAAAATTCAAAGAGAGAGGACATAGACCCCAGCTTTCAGTGGGAGAAGTGCCAAAGAATTAGTAGCCATCATTAAACTGCATTAATGTTATGTGTGGTAGGTGAGTAGGGTGCTTCTTACATCTCCTTTGTTAAAATAGCAGGACAAGAAATCAAAACCTGTAGAGAAGCCGGCAGATCTATTTCTGCACAGGCAAAGTGAAGTGTAAGTGCCTCAAAAGCAACTCCAAGGATTACAGTGGCTGTGACCTTGACATTACAATTATGTTGCCCACGAAAAAGTACCTAGAAATTACCTTTATAAGACATACCCTATGTGTGTGTACTAGGGTTGCTGGCTACTTAAGAAGAAATTTTTATTAAAATGGAGAAAAATGTAGACATTGAACACACAGAAGGTACAATGGTAAATGTTGCTTTATTCTCCTTCTCTTGTTCCATTAGTGATTTTAAAGGCATACTGTGTTCCTCTTAAGACTTAACTGGGCTAGTCATAAGCCTTGGATATAAGTTCCAGTTCTTGGTCTCAGATCTGAAAGTGATTGTGACAGGAGATGTTGGCAAAGAAAATATCCAACAGTAGGCAGGAGGCTAATTTTCAATAAGTATTTTACTTCATTTCCATGGAAACTGGTTTGGATAGTATATCTTATGGGTATGTGCTCGTGTACCTCCTTGTACTGATCCTTAGGAGAGAATAAAATGATAATGGGATGGATTAATAAAAGTTGGCAAGAATAATACATGTCTGGTGGGACAAAGGGGATTCCTTAAGATAGCTGGTGTTGATTTTATGGTACAAGGGCTACACTGAGCCATATACACTTCATATAGCAGGCCCAGCGAGGGACAAGTAAGTATAGGTGTGCTAGCATTCATAGTTACAAGTGAATTTTAAAATGACTTAAAATGTGTAAGCTTCCTAGTCCTTACTTCAAATAAGAATCAGGAAAACAAAATTCTGGGGCTGACCTTTTACTGTGTTGCCTTTCATGTACTTTGGCAGAAGCTTGGGCTTTTGTCCTGAATTAATTTGGAATTTTGATTTAAAATATTGTGCTTCTCCATCCCTCCCTCACCCCTTTGTAAACTTTTAAAAGGGAAAAAAAAGATTATTCCAGATGTTCATGCTTGCATGATTGGAAGGGGTATGAATAGGGGAGGGTTTAATGTATCTATATCTGGTTACTAAAATGACCTTAACAAAATGGCATTAATATAATAGAAAAATTACCTCAGATATCACCTTTCGTCTATAGAGCCAGTGCCAAGCTAAATGATTTTAATCACAATCTAGATTTTCTTTCCATTATTTTTGTTAAAGTCTTATGATCTGTTGTTTCCTTGGTACTATGACAACAGCAGGGAAGGGAACAAACAAAATAAACAAAGGAGTTTGGAGTCTGAGATACATCTTTACGCCACGTGTTCATTCTCAACTTACTGTCAGACAAATCTATCTTTTGTAACTCGCTTTGCAGCAAAAGGTTTTATTTAAGAGATTTTCCTAGAGAGTTTCAAGTGTGTAACTGCTAGAGTGTTTGATAATCAGATAAAATAAATATGGCAAGGAATTAAAAAGAGAGAATAGATAGCAAATCTGTGTTGTGTTGTTGTTGTTTTTAACCAGTTAACCCTCTCTTGCAAAAGCTAATTCATGGCTTCTCCTTTGATAAATGCAAATGAAAGTTTGGCTGCTTGGCCTAAAATGGCTAATTTATGAAAAAACAATTACATTCTTGGAAATGCAAATACACTTAATGAACTAGTGACTCTAAATGGCAGCCTTTCAAAAAAGAACTGAATAGATGCCCATTGCAAGAACTTTCCATTGTTTTTCCCTATTTACCCATTGCTAGATGTATCCACTTCCATCAGAGCTGGAATGAGATGTCATACTAACAGATAACAAATCAGATATTAAGTGTAAGGTCATATGTGGAATTTAAGAAACAAAACAGATGAACATAGGGGAAGGGAGGGAAAATAAAATAAGATAAAAACAGAGAGGGAGACAAACCATGAGAGACTCTTAACTATAGGGAACAAACTGAAGGTTTCTGCGGGGGGCGGATGGTAACTGGATGAAGGGCATTATGGAGGGCACATGATGGGATTAACACTGGGTGTTATAAAGAACTGATGAATCACTAAATTACCTCTGAAACGAAAGATACACTTATGCTAATTAAACTAATTTTAAAGAAAAAAAAATTAAGTGTAGGGGAGGTGACCCTACTAGCCTACAATATCTACAAAGAGAATTCAGTATATATCACATTTTATTATTTTTGAGTCATTTTGAAAGCATGTACTTTTTCTCCACTTGAAAGTAATTTCTGACTCTAAATACTGTCCTAGTGATGATTTTAAGAGATCAATCTGGCTGTCTCCAAAGGGGAATCCTTTTGGATCAAAGGGTGACAATAACACCATGATTTTCCCAGAACAGTCCTGGTTTATGCCTCTTGTCCCAGCATAATTGTTAATAGTGTCCCCATTCACTCTCACAATTGTCCCAATATGAATGATCAATTACATGGTCACCCTATTTATCCACTAATCCCAAAACATTGAGGCATTGATTAAGCACCTAGCTATTCATGCTGCTTCATGATGCATTAATTTTACTAACAAATAGCAGAGAAGAAATCTCTGCCCTCTGGGAACTTTATGTCTAAGAGACACAGCATTACTGTGAACACAAATATAAGAGATCAAGTGCATTAAAAACAGTAACTCAAAGATGAAAATGTGTATGTCATACTCTGCAGAAACATTTATTTTCAGGCTGGGAGGAGAAGAGCTCTGGTTGAAAGAATGTAGGAGTTCCATAAAGGAATGATAAATCTTTTACTAGTTTATCTGGAATGGCCATCCAAAAAGGACTATTTTCTCTT
>NW_027397157.1:1329455-1435428 GCF_003265705.2 Callorhinus ursinus | reverse complement strand
TTCTTTCTTTCTTTCGTTCTTTCTTTCGTTCTTTCTTTCGTTCTTTCTTTCTTTCTTTCTTCCTTCCTTCCTTCCTTCCTTCCTTCCTTTCTTCCTTTCTTCCTTTCTGCTATATCATACTGTGGGTTGCCTCCCATGCGTAAGTCAGTTTGATCTCCACTAGACTGTCTTTGTCCACCCACTGCACCCCTGGAAACTGTCTACAAATCAGGACTGAGCTTGGCTATGTGATGGATATAATCAACAACCATTTTCCAAATTGCTTTTTAGCACTTTCTCACAGTGTGTCAATGTGTGAGGTAAAAAGACATAGAGTCAGGAATGATAAACTTTATTCCAAAAGGCTATATTAGCAAGATGAGATTGCTTTCAACACATTTTTTTAAAAAGATCTTTAGCTAGCCTGATATCTTATGACATTGACTGAAGAGTGAATCATATATTCTTTTTTTTTTAGATTTTATTTATTTATTTGACAGAGAGAACCACAGTGAGAGAGGGAACATAAGCAGGGGGAGTGGGAGAGGGAGAAGCAGGCTTCCTGCTGAGCAGAGAGCCTGATGTGGGGCTCGATCCCAGGACCCTGGGATCATGACCTGAGCTGAAGGCAGATGCTTAACGACTGAGCCATATATTCTTTAAGCCAAGAAAACTCCTAGACTACCAGTGAACTGTAGAGTGATTTGGAAAACAGCATTCGCTAAGAGGGTACTGTTCTGAAGTTCTATACACAATTTACCTGTCCCTGGCTCTAGAACTATTGGGAGAAGGGGGAAGTGATGGCTCCATTTCCCCAACCAGAGAGGGGAGGGAACTTCAGGGAACAATGGCCCATGAGGCTTTGAATGTATGCTCACAAGAAATAGGTACTGAAATTAGATTCTGGAAGTATTCCTCAAACTCGGCGGGAAGGTCTTACTTATAAACCAGTAGAAGTCCTGTGAGGAAGCTGCCCACCCTCACCACTGATATGCTACTCATATAGAAGAAAGTCAAAACCTCACCTTAAATTGAAAGTTTATCAGTGGCTTCTGATCTTCATCTCATAGGATCAGGATGTATTTGTTTTTTTTTTTCAATATTCTATTTATTTATTTGACAGAGAGAGAGACAGTGAGAGAGGGAACACAAGCAGGGGGAGTGGGAGTGGGAGAGGGAGAAGCAGACTCCCCTCGGAGCAGGGTGCCTGATGTGGGGCTCGATCCCAGGATCCTGGGATCATGACCTGAGCCGAAGGCAGACGCTTAACGACTGAGCCACCCAGGTGCCCCAGGATCAGGATGTATTTGAAGCTGAAGGCATTTTATCCTGTTTCTTGTTCTCTTCAGTAAATCAAATTATCTGTAATGCAATGTTGCATAGATATGACTTGGATATAGTTAAACCTTGTTTACCGAGAACTGCCAGATATTAGGGTGTTTGGGTTCTATTGAATATTTCAAGGTAAATGAAGGTTTGGGGGTAAAGCCAAGACCACCTATTAATTAGGTGGTAACTGCAATTCCCCCCAAAACACCATGACAGGTCATCCTTCTGGGATTTTTTTTGTCATTTCCTCTGCTTGAAATTTCTTCTTCTTGTCTGTCTGGAGAACCCCTACTCATCTTTCAAGACTTAACTCAAGGGTCACTTCATCTTTGAGGACTATCTTGACTTCCTTCCAGTTCACTTCACCTCCATCTCCTAGGTAGATGTGATCTCTCCTTTACTTATTGCTGTTTACCCCACTAGAAGGTGAGCTTCTTGAAGAGACCTAGCAGAGGCTGGCATATAGTAGGCAATCAATAAATAAGCAGGTATGTTAATGAATGAAAGAACACATAAGAAGGGTCCCAAAAGACAAAATCATATGTTGATAAGGAGGCCACTGGGCCCCTTGAAGACACGGACATCCCTGTAAAATTACAAGTTTGCTCCAAAAAATGCCAGGCCTATCCAACATCAGCCTGCATTGTTACCTCTTTGTCTAGGCAGAAAAGCTGTCAATTTGCTTAACTCTTAGCAAACTGGATGTGTAGTCTGGACTCCTATTCTCTGCCAATTTTGCATGATGACACTATATAATGAAATTTTTTTTTTAAATAGACTTATGAAGGCTCTTAATGGTCAGACATTTACAAAACTTTTCTTGGATTCTCTGTTTTAATCTCTGAGCTGAACATTTTCTTTCATTCTTTTTATTTTTCCCTGCAGGCACCCCATTGATGATAATTGTAGGAAATACATTTAAGAAAATGATACTTTTCTATTACCACTGTAGTCAAAGAATCATTTGGTTCTTTTTCTGCTGTTGATTTTTTTTTTTTGGTAAGCTGTTTCTGTGTGATGAAAGATTAATAGTAAGAAAATACTTGTTTATTACAAATAGTTTTTGTTTTTTCCCTCCCACAGGAGTATCAGCATAAATGCCAAGCAATCTGAATTAAATAGCTTAAGTAGTAGTAATGCTATTCCAATTGCTTGTCATTACACAGGAGATATGGCTGACTATACGGCACTACCTGAGCCATACATTTTACATTTGCAATCAGCCTATTATAGATGAACTGTGAAAATTGGAGAGGGCTTTTTATGATAATTGGAAGTTGTTTCCCTTGAAGTATGTAAGGCCCTTGAGAGAGCTTGAATTACTTGTCTGTAATTTTGTTATAAGCTTTAATGCTATTTATTTAACTTGAAGTTTATTGCTCCTGAATATATTTTCCTGTGTCTTTCGATTGAGTGACATATATGCTACAGTCTCAATAACATTTTTATTTTGAATATAATCATAAATTTTATTTTGCTTGTTGTTCTCAACGTCAAAGAGTTATCTTCCCTTAGGGCATGATTCATTGAAAAATGAAACTAACCTCTGGATTTTAAATTAAGTATGTGAATAGAAATACAAAATATAGTCTCTCTTTGATTCCACCTGGCTCTTTCTGTGCTCTGAGTAAAACTGACCCAATTCAGATATTGACTGAATCTGTAGGTGATGTGTCCAACATTTTCTGCCATACATTATTATATATTCTTGTAGTTTTCTTCCTTACCTTTACAGTCTTTCTCTGGTTTGGCTTGTATTCTCTCTGCTCACTGAATAACTAATGTTCATTCCTGTGTAGACAATTTCTCTGCCTAAAATGTCCTTTCTCCTCCTCAAAACTTATCCGAATCTCCTAATATCTCCCCTCAACAAGATGGTCCAGCTTATGTTATACTACATCTATGAATATTAATATAACTACTCCCCAGCTGGAATTGATCTCTTATCATCTGCCTGCTCTTAGCACATCTTTCCTTTTCTTTTTTTTTAAGATTTTATTTCTTTATTTGAGAGAGAGAGAGAGAGAGAACACGAGCAGGGGAAGGGGTGGAGGGAGAGAGAGAAGCAGACTCCCTGCTGAGCAGGGAGCCTGGCCGAACTCGGGACTCAATCCTGGGATTCCAGGATCATGATTTGAACCAAGGCAGATGCTTAACTCACTGAGCCACCCAGGCACCACTAGCACTTATTTTCTAGGCCTCTATATCAGTCTAGCCATATGTAAAGGCCCCTAGAGACCAGAAGTATGGGAAGGCCCAGTTAAAGTAGTGAACACAAAGCTACTATATTTTAGGTGAAAATTTTACTAAGAGGCTTAATATATAATTTAATTCCAATTCTTAATGAACTTGATTATCTGGTTTCTAAGTCCTCAAGTGAAAAAGACAATCAACCAAACCTCATTTTCCGTATCTGTTAGATTGAAATTATAGCTGTATTTCATCACATCTAAGATTTCATTGATTTAAGACACACCACTATTTTATTTAACACTAGGGAAGAAAAGATGCTCCCCATAAAAGTACGTCACAAGGGTTTGTTATTACCTAGAATTTGTATTTTATACTTATTGAAAGAACTCTTTCTATCATTATTTAAACATCATTTTTGGTTATCAACAGCATATATGCTTGGTATATGGGATAAAATAAAGTAATGCATTTTTCAACAGTGTGTAATTGAAGTATAATTGACATACAATGTTATATTAGTTTCAAGTATACAACATATTGATTCCACAATTCTGTACACTCAACAGTTTTTTAATCTCTGGAAGCTTCTCTTCACGATCATGCTTCTGCAGCACAGTGTGATAATACTAGTCAGATCCGGGATCAAATCTCTCTCTGCTTTATTATCTTGAGCACATTACTTAAAATTTTCTTTACCTATAAAATGGGGAAAATAATTACTACTTCTCATCATTATTTAAACCAAATGAGATAATAGAGGCTATGTGCAAGTTTTAGCTCTCTATCCTGCATGAATCTCCACATTTAGCCTCCTGGGACTTGGCTCACTTTTTTCAAAAACTTAGTTTTCTTTAAAATATCTAATACACTTGGTTGTAATTGCATGTTTAGGCATAATGGCTTGCAATCTGAAAATTCATTATGATTCAGTTTCTGTGCTTTATAAAATTAAATATTCTCCTGTTTTATATGACTGCATATGGTTTCAAATTTTCATAACTTTACTCAAAATAAGGAATATTAGCTATCCAATGCATTTATTTATAGTTGGAGAACTCAATAGCATGTCAGGAATACCTCAAGTAAATCACAAGCATCTCTATAGGGCAGAAATTGTGCTTGTTATGTTTTCTATTTGCCACATTGAATATTACTCAGGATTCCCTGATGACCTTATTAATGTCTGGCAATTCCCCAAACTGCCTCAATTGTTGCCACAACTGTAAAATGCTGGGGATTGCTGTTTTCCTTGAAAACAAAATAAACTTAAAAATTTTTATTGCGTGGAAAATAAGGAAATCTGGGTATATTGGACTGTAATGCTGCTTTTTTAGACTAAAAAATTCATGAAGAATGGCAAAAAAAAATTAGTCAATTGGTAGACACAATTCTAAGATAGCACAGCCTTTTAAAGTTACCATCATTAGATTTAACTGTAGATATAATGGTTGAACTGGTTCTTTCTCTTTAGATTTCTCACTTGACAGTAGCTGTAGGCAAGCCTAGAATTGGAAAAAATAAGAACAGACAAGATTGTGTCTATGTCTGCCTAAATTTCTCTTCTTTCCTATCTCTGTCTTCCCTCATTCTGAATTTTCTTCTGTATTTATTGGGTGACTGGAAATATAAAAATAAATAAAATGGTTTTTCCCCTGGAGGAGCTCCATCCCCCTACATTCCGGAGGCCTAGAGAGGCTAAGTGATTTGCCCAAAGTCACACAGTTAGTAGGTGACAGATCTGGGATTAGAATCCATTTCAGTTTTCTGCCAATTAAATTCCATAAATACTAATCAGGCTTCTAAGTGCAATGGACTCTGCCAAACCCTACCGTGTCCATTTGATTTTCTTTCTTCCTAGAAAAAAATGTAAACCAGAAACGGAGATTTCTCAGTCATATACCTTGAATTCTGTTGCAGTAATGTTCATATAAACACAGTTCACATGGAATGAGATTGAAGTATCATACTAAATTTTCAGCAACCAAAACACAGTAGATAGTATTATTTATTTTACATCAAGATAAATACTGCACTTCGCCTAGAAGCAGCCTTGGTAATTTAGGTACCCTGCTTTCAGAGACCCAGGTGTCAAAACTTCAAGCTTACCAAAGAGATAAATAAGGATAAGGTTGTTCCCACTACAGAAGGTTTCTTCAACTTACAAATGGACTCACTGCAGGGTTCCTTTAAAGAGGTTCTTCCTTCATACTTTTAAGTATATATTTGTTGATCAGTTGACAAACTCATCAGAAAAAACTGAGGGGGAGACAAATAGCTAACATGTTAGAAATTGCTGCCAGGTGATGATCATTGAAATGAAGATTAAACACCTCAAACATTATAATGTAAGTTGGTGGGAAACATATCATTTGATTTATGTAAAATTGAACTCAGACACTAATTTTTAAAAATATGTGTACAGTATAAAGAAGCACACTGGACTTATATAATAAAACATTCTAGAGCAGAGGATGTTAGAATATATAGACTCTTGACGGGGAGAAGTTCTGTGAATGGGCATAACAGTCAACTATTGCTATAATAATGCTGCATTAAAAAATACCCCAAAACTCACTGGCTCAAAAGCAACAATCATTTATTCTCATTTGTACATTTGCAAGTCAGCTGGAGGTTGGGTGATCTAGGCTGGGCTTAGATGGGCTGAGCTTCAAGTCACAGGTTGAGTCCAGGTCCACTCTCTATGTCTCTGATCTTTCTTTGACCAAAAAGCTACCTGGAGCATTTTATTCTCTTGGTAATGGCAGAAATGCAAGAGGGATGAGCAGAAATATGCAATGGCTCTTAAAGACTAAGGTTGAAACCAGCATTATGTCACTTACAATGGCCAAAGCAAATAGTTGGCTAAGGCCAATATCAATGGGACAAAGAATATTCTCTGCTTCTAATGGGAAGAGCCATAAAATTCTATGGCAAAGGACATGAATATAAGGAAAGGAGAAGGATTAGGAGCAATGATGTAGTCTATCACAATAGGCTTCAGGGATACCAAAAAGCCACTGAAATTGTTTACTGAAATGTTGTATCATATAGGGCTATTTTTCTAGGGAGCAAGTTCCTACTGTTCATCAGATTCTCAAGGCGGTAATGGGATTCCATTCATTTTCATTTAAGAACCACTTACTCTAGGGCCTTTTATTATTCATTTGTTTGTTCACTCAAATATGTTAATGAACCCCAGTTAATGACCCAGGGTTTATTGAGGTATTTTCTAATTTTTAGGTGATTGAGGAGTTGGTTACTTTCTATCAGGCTGTGTATTTTGAGAGCCCACTTGATTTGGCAGAGCTCTATTTGGCACCTGGTAGCTGTTTGATGCCCAAAACTTAGTTGACAACTCTCTCCCATAGTAATATGTTAGTGACTTCCATATGGAAGCAACAGAGCTAGAGTGGAGACATTGAAACAAGAAAGACCTAGTTTCAAATTCTAGCCCTGCCATTCACTACTTGTGTGATCTCAGGGAAGCAAATAAATTTCTATGCATCTAGTTTCCTTATTTGTAAAATGGGAGTAACAGTTCCCATGCTACAGGATCACTGTGAGGATTAAATGAGAAGATGTGTGTATAGTACTTGTCCCATATTAGGCACTCAACAAGAGCTAGTCCCTCTCATTCCCATGATTGCCTATGTTGCACTAATACTTTTATCTTTGCTGTATAATATAAATAGTATCTCCTCCTGTGAGACATTAATGAAGAAATTTCTGAATCCTATTCCTTCTCATTCTTTGACTCTTGAGAAGAGCAATTAGCTGTTTCCTTCTATCATCAGATCCTGGACCCATAATCAAACCGCATTTATTTTATTTTATTTTTTAAATTTTTATTTAAGGGCGCCTGGGTGGCTCAGATGGTTAAGTGTCTGCCTTCGGCTCAGGTCATGATCCCAGGGTCCTGGGATCAAGTCCCACATCGGGCTCCCTGCTCAGCGGGGAGCCTGCTTCTTCCTCTGCCTCTCTCTCTCTCTGTCTTTCATGAATAAATAAATAAAATCTTTAAAAAAATTATTTAAATTCACTTAACATATAATGTGTTATCGGTTTCAGAGGTAGAAGTCAGTGATTCATCAGTCTTATATAATACCCAGTGCTCATTACATCATGTGCCCTCCTTAATGTTCATCACCCAGTTACCCCATCCCTCTACCCCCTCCCCTCCAGCAACCCTTAGTTTATTTCCTATGCTTAAGAGTTTCTTATGGTTGTCTCTCTCTCTCTCTCTCTGGTTGCATCTTTTTTTAGTTTTTCCTCTCTTCCCCTATGATCCTGTTTTGTTTCTTAAATTCCACATATCAGCAAGATCATATGATAATTGTCTTTCTCTGATTGACTTATTTCACTTAGCATAACACCCTCTAGTTCCATCCACGTCATTGCAAATGGCAAGATTTCATTCTTTTTGATGGCTGCATAATATTCCATTGTGTGTGTGTATATATATATATATATATATATATATATATATATATATATACCACATCTTCTTTATCCATTCATCTGTCAATGGACATCTGGGTTCTTTCCATAGTTTGGCTATTGTGGACATTGCTGCTATAAACATCGGGGTGCAGGTGTCCCTTTGGATTACTACATTTGTATCCTTGGGGTAAATACCCAGTAGTGCAATTGTTGGGTCATAGGTTAGCTCTATTTTCAACATTTTGAGGAACCTCCATACAGTTTTCCAGAGTGGCTGCACCAGCTTGCATTCCCACCAATAGTGTAAGAGGGTTCCCCTTTCTCTGCATCCTTGCCAACATCTGTCATTTCCTGAGTGGTTAATTTTAGCCATTCTGACTGGTATGAGGTGGTATCTGATTGTGGTTTTGATTTATATTTCCCTGATGCCAAGTGATGTTGAGCATTTTTTCATGTGTCTATTGGCCATTTTTGTGTCTCCTTTAGAGAAATATCTGTTCATGCCTTCTGCCCATTTCTTGATTGTGTTATTTGTTCTTTGGATGTTGAGTTTGATAAGTCCTTTATAGATTTTGGATACTAACCCTTTATCCGATATGTCATTTGCAAATATCATCTTCCATTCTGTTGGCTGTCTTTTGGTTTTGTTGACTATTTCCTTTGCTGTGCAAAAGCTTTTTATCTTGATGAAGTCCCAATAGTTCATTTTTGCCTTTGTTTCCCATGTCTTCGGAGACGTGTCTAGCAAGAAGTTGCTGCAGCCGAGGTCACATAGGTTACTGCCTGTGTTCTTCTCTAGGATTTTGATGGATTCCTATCTCACATTTAGGTGTTTCATCCATTTTGAGTCTATTTTTATGTATGGTGTAAGGAAATGTCCAGTTTCATTCTTCTGCATGGGGCTGTCCAATTTTCCCAACACCATTTGTTGAAGAGACTGTCTTTTTTCCATTGGATATTCTTTCCTGCTTTGTCGAAGATTAGTCGACCATAGAGTTGAGGGTCCATTTCTGGGCTCTCTATTCTGTTCCATTGATCTATGTGTCTGTTTTTGTACCAGTACCACACTGCACCTATTCTTTTCAAGCTACATTTATACTTGGCATTTCTGTGAATTCTTTTCAGCCTTATCTCCTAGTATGAATGTTATAGAAGTAGAGTAGCTTCTTGTTTTCTGGGAGGGAACTGCCAAGACCAAGAGGAAATTGAACTTTGTCTTCCTAGCCAACTCTGGCT
The DNA here is from genome assembly GCF_003265705.2 of Callorhinus ursinus. Classification (NCBI taxonomy): domain Eukaryota; kingdom Metazoa; phylum Chordata; class Mammalia; order Carnivora; family Otariidae; genus Callorhinus; species Callorhinus ursinus. The sequence continues at coordinate 1,426,251 of NW_027397157.1, read as the reverse complement.
TTTGACATAACAGAGACCAAGGAGGTGAAAAATAATTCTTAGCAAGTAAAGTACTTTTTTGACAGAGTAGATTAAGCCATAATGGAAAAAGTTCTGAGATGTTGTTTTTCACAAATTACCACTGTTAACCTCCAAATTACATCAACTGACATGATTTTTTTGTTCTTTGAACTCTGACACAGTTTGGGTGAGCCCTCAGAGGGAGTGAGAAGAAACATTTCTCCAGGTTAGTAGGAATTGGCCTATTTTGAATCTTTTTCTAGCTAGTAAAAATGCTGTTAACTTTGACAACTCTTTCTGGATCTAAAAAGAAATACTCTAACAACTAAGTATTTAATTATTCGTAAAAATTCTCTCAGTTTTAAGTCCAAGGGTTTTTTTTAAGATTTTATTTATTTATTTGAGAGATGGGAGGGAGGAGTAGAGGGGGAGAGAGAGAGAGAGAGAGAGAGAGAATCTCAAGCAGACTCCCCACTGAGCTTCGAGCCCAACATGGGGCTCGATCTCACTATCCATGAGATCATGACCTGAGCCAAAACTAAGAGTGAGACCCTTAACTGACTGAACCACCCAGGTGTCCCTCTAATAGGCTGTATATTTAGCACTGAGCAACATGGCAGTTCCAGAATGGCAGCTATATAATTAAGAAATGATAACTTATAGGATATGTTCTATTGTTATCTATCTATCATCTATCTATCTATCTATCATCTATCTATCATCTATCTATATTTATCTATCTATCCTCTAGAAATATTACTAATATTACAGATAATAGTTTCCAGCTTGGCCAATGTAAATAAAAATAAGGTCAGGTTAGAAATGTTATATATTTTATATCTGAAATGCTTTTATATTTCATTCATTAAATTCTAGTGAGAAAGGCAATAACCAAATAAAAGCTAAAGGAAGAAAAAGAAGATTATAAATTATGGTGAATGCTGTGAAGGAAATAAGCTGATGATAAAGTATATATACTATCCAAAGGGACCGAAAAGGCTACTCTGTTTGTAAAGATTTTATGTACTTATTTGAGGGAAAGAGCATGAGCGAGCAAGAGGGAGAGAGAGCACAAGTGGGTGGGGGGGTGGGAGGGGTGGAGGGGCAGAGGGAGAAGCAGGCTACCTGCTCAGCAGGGAGCCCAAGGGTCTCAATCCCAGGACCCTGGGATCATGACCTGAGCCAAAGGCAGAAGCTTAACCAACTGAGTCACCCAGGTACCCCATCAACTACTCTTTAAAAGAGCATCTTTAACACATTTTAAAATGGTATATAAAGTAATTTAAATACTATACAATGGGAAATGAAATATTGCCAATGAGTTCATTGTCCTATTATAACTATAGCTTCTTTGGGGAGGGGCATTAAGAGTTGATGGTATTTAATACAATACCCCAAATCTTCTTATTCCATATGAAATTGCTACTATTTTGTGAATCTTTAAAGGGGAGGAAGTGAGCTATATTAAAGGCTCTTTTTTAGACAAGGCTAACCAATTTTAGTGAAAAAAGAAAAACCTTTTCATTAAATGTAGTCAGCTCAGTAAGCAATACACTAAGTTGTCACCTTTACATATGTTGGTTGGATGTTATTCCCTCTCCTCTCCCCAATAATTCTGGTTCCACCCAAGATGAGAAGTTATAAAAAAAAAAAACAAACCCACAACTTTTGAAGGTAATTCTCCATTAGGTTTTCAATGGAAATGAACTCGGGAAACACTTAGAAATGTAAATACCACAGTAAAATCCAAAGAACTAACTCTCTTAGAAGGTGATTGAGCAGACTTGTAACAAAGGGAAAATAATGGGTGTCCTCTCTGATTACCCAGAACTTTAAAGTCAGTTATATTATCCCTATTTTACAGACAATAATAATGGAACACATAAGGGATAAATGGTGTTCTGTTCTGTCATACAAGTGTGTATCAAGTCAGGGTTAAAACTGAGAGCATTCTGGCTCTTAACTTACAACTATAGTTGGATTGTTGAGTCCAAGGAGAGGAAGACTATTGGGTCAAAAAGTTACTTAAAATTGCCTGTGTATTCTTGCATTCTACTTGCAAATGTTCTTTTCATATTTGTGTACTACTCTGTCACCAACTATTGGCCATTGTTGACAGTCACTGCATTAATTATTCTTCTCTTGACAGTTCTGCACTAAATTGAAAAGTACTCCTCTGAATGTGTTGTTGTTTTTTTTTAATTCTAGCTTTACACATCCCATCATGATATGTTTCTTATTTTTCCCCTTGGCTCCAACAGGTTAGAATGATATTTGGCTTAGAGAATACTATCCTGGTCCAATTTCTCATATTATATATAACTAGTTGAGAAGGCCATAGGTATTGTACCATAGGTATAGCCAAAGGTCTAATAGTAATAAAGATATTTTGGTTCCATTCCACCAACATATCTTTAGAAACATGTTTTCTTCTGTAATAAAGAATCTTTCTGAGGCCTGTAGTGTTCACTTTCCCCTTTGATATTGGAGAACCACAAAATTGTGGTAACCCAATGTCATGCTTCCTCCTTTAAGGACCAGGATTCTCATTTCACAGTTGCCCAAGGACTCACAGCCATTAGGATGTGTGGTATATACTTACTTCTAGTTGGATTGTCTCTTATCTCAGATGACTGGTAGTGCTTCTAGATTATAGCTGGTCTATAAGTGTTCCACATATCAACCAATCTTAACTGCGACAACTGTCAGTCTCTAGTGTGAAACATCTTTTATATTGTTTTATAGTATTTTTCAGTGTTTTCCCCAACTGCTTTATGTTAAATTTCCATTATTCTGTTTAATTCTGTGCGAAATTCATTTATTTTTTGAAATATATTGTTAATTTTATCCATCTGTGTATCCAATGGTGACAAACCTGCCATGACATGAATGTTAAATTGAGATTGCTTAGTTTCAAAATTTATAAAATTAAATGTATTTTAAATACCTGAATTTCCTCTTTGAATGTGGTCAGCATAACAAACTTGCATTTTTAGAACCTAATAAAGTAATATCTTGGGGGTTTTGTTTCTCTTTTTTCCTAATGTTTGTTTTTAATTGTATAACTCTCCCCACTCTCACAGCATCCCATCCTACATACCCACCCACACACCTAATTTATGAGCCCTCTACACAAGAAGAAAGAATGGAAATGACTGGGGGATGTGCTATTAAAATGATACATTTTCAGATCTTCTCTCAATCATTTTCCTTGTAGCCTTCTACTTCTAAGGCTGTATCATAAGGCTTATTGACCTCCAGAAAGGAAAAGGGGAGAGAAAGGCACATACAGGTAATATTAGGAATGAGACCAGCAATATAATAAATAAAATGAAGATATGAAAAATCAGAAGAGAATATTATGGAGCAACTTTATGCCAATAAAATTGAAAACATAAATTCAATTGACATAGAATATATAATTTATCAAATTTGACTCAAGAAAAATTAGAAAACCTTCATAAACTAATATGCTTAAACTCACTGAATTGATAATAAAAATTAACCTACCTCTAAAAAAAAAATCCCAGGTCCAGGTGATTTAGATGATTTTACTGGCAAATTTCCCCTAACTTTCAAGGATAAAACAGTCTAAATTATATTAACAGTTTTGGAAAATGAAAAAAAAAAGAAAGCTACTCAACTTACTTTATGATACTAGTATACCTTTGATCAGAAAAAAAGGGCAAGAAAGGACAGACTCAGTAAAGAATAGTTCAATCTCACCTATGAACATAGGTGAAACGTCTGAAACAGGAACCATTAGATTATTATTGCTCAGCTCCAAATGCCAAGAATCATCTTTAATTCTTCTTTTCCCTTTCATACCCCACATCTAATGAATCAGTTTGCAAGTTCTATTGACTCTGCCTTTTAATCAGATTATGTCATTCCTGGATCAAAATTCTTTAAAGACATTCTGTGATGCATAGAATAAAATCCAAACCTCTCACCATGATCTACAAGTCCCTGCATGATCTGACTTCTGCCTACCTCTTCAACCCTATCTCCTACTATTCTCCTTCTGGCTCACTCCACTCTAGACATACTGATCTTATTCCTGTTATTTGAAAAGGCCAAACTTGTTTTCAGCAAAGAGGTTTTACATTTTCTATTCCCTCTGCCTGGACCCTTCCTCCAGCTGTTTGTATAATAATTTCCTTCCCATCATTCAGGCTTCTGTTCAAATATCACTTCAAACAAGTCTTCCCCAATCTCTATCTTGCCATTTCTTCATTCTTCCTCCCTCTGTATCCCCTTAGCCTTCTTCATTTTTCTTCATATCACTTATCCGTATCTAAAACTATAATTTTTCAAATCTAGAAGTTCATTGTCTTTCTCCCTCCCTAGAATGTAAGCTCCAGAGGGCAGGGATTTTTCTTGTTCTCTGCTGTAATCCTAACACCTAGAAAAGGGCCTTGTAGGCATTAAATATATATTTAATAAGTACATTTAGTTCAACATTTTTTTATTTCACGGATGAGACAACTGAAGCCCAGGGAAGGAATATGGCTTGTTCAAGGTCACTTGTCCATCTGAGAAAGGGAACACTTTCGAGTCACATTCCAGTGCACTTTGTACTATTCTACATTTCTCTATCTGCCTCTAGCCCCATAATTCTAGTTTAAAAAGACAATCCTGTCCTCTCCCTGGCAGACTACTAAAAGTATTAATTTGTCAAAATGTTTATGAAGCTTGCTGCAGGCAAATCAGTATGATGAGACTTATATATGGATACTGTCTTACTTTGTGGCTTTCCAGTACTGGCTACATTTCATTTCAGGAGTGCCTTCCTTTAAGAAGTAGGGAAAATGCTTACCTTCCATGTGTGTGTCTATTAGCAAATATGATAAATCATGTTAGGGCCAGATGTGATGCACTGATGACATTAATGTATCCCAAATAAGTCATGAGTCCATGGGCTCTGATAAAAGTCCTGTTATTCACCACCATGCAAAGTAATTTTAAGTAACCTCTATGCCCAATGTGGGGCTCAAACTCACAACTCTGGCATCAAGAGTCCCATGGTCTACCAACTGAGCCAGACAGGCACTCCTTGAGAAGTAATTTTACAGTTTGAAAAAACAGAGAAGGTCACAGAGCAAGGGTGTGTATGTGTATATGTGTACGTGGTACAATTTCATTAGTTCATTATGCAAATATGATGTGCCTGTGGCTGTGCCAGTGGAGATACAAAAGAAGTGGCAGGCATAATTCTTATAGTTGGAAATCTTATATACTCTTGAAAGAACTGGAAAAGAATTCTGACACAGTGTATAAGCGAAGAATAGTAAGAGTAAGACTGTATCTACCAGGACTGGTGAGATTCAGAATAAGAGAAAAATCACTATGAGGTAGAGTTCATCTGAACAAACAACACAGAGACTATGTGATACAAGACTATGTGTGGCCTTTCTCTCTGCTTTTTGTGCCAAGGTTCACAGTATATTGATATATCATTAAAAATCGTGTATTTTGTTTGCATTCAGGATGAAAGCCATTGACCACAGGAGACGGGATTTTCTAAGGTTTAAAAATAATTCTTGGAAGATAATAAGTTCTGGTAGTTGCCTTTGATTTTCTAGGCAGATGCGTGGTGTTCAAGTATCCTTTATCTCCCTTCAGAAGTGGGAGTAGGGATGTTGTCCTGCCACCATGGACTATTTCACAAGGTTTCATCAAAGTTTCAGAATATCAGCTTCTTCGTGGCTTATCACTTCAAGCCCCTGAACAAACTGGAAGGGATATGTTCTGTTTTGTTTGCTCTGGGCAGCCTAGATCTCTGCATTGTCTGCTTCCTGGCAACTGCCAGTACAGAGAGGCTGATTCACTGCATTTGATTGGTGGATAGAATTTTAAGCAACATTAACAGATTCTCAATGAAACTGCTTAGCCCTTTCAGGTATAATCCTACAAACTCCAACTCTGTGTAATGCCCATTAAAGGTAATGGGCACTCTGTCTGATGAGGGCAGTTCAGTCAACTGAGCAGTCTGTGATGGTGGCTAGAGAGGTTATTCAGAACTTTGCAAATGCCATCCATGTCTGTGGGAAGTTAAGCCTTTATAACAGCTGCAAAGTAGAGCCTTCCATTTACAACATGCAAAACACTAACCACGTTTCTCTTTAAAAATGTATTAAGGAAGAAATTATGTACTAGAATATTAGGTTTGTTATATTAAGAACTATAGGGACTTTCAAAAATAGATTTTTGGCTACTGGGAATAGAAATTTGGTTCAGAGTGATAAATTTTCTGCATTTATTTATTTCAAGGCATTTCCTTGAGCAGTGTATGTAGGTAAATGAAAAATACTATTGAATTTATTTTAGATGCGACATAAGAACCAGAGCAGTGTTTCTCAAAATAGGGACGGCCTGCAACAAAATCACCCAGGGAGCTTGTTACAAATGCCAATCCCTAGGCCCCACACAAATCCTGCTGAATCATACTCTAAAGTTAGAGCCTGTGGATCTTCATTAAAAACAAACAAATATGCACAACTGACCTGATGTCTCTGATATAATCTAAAGTTTGAAAACACTGGAAGTTAAAGTTGGAGAGTAATTACCTAAGAGTGAGGTTTGCTAGTAAGGGATCACTAGGATTGTGTGTGTAGGGAGTGCTAGCCAAATTTCTGACAGCTTTTTATCTCATTTGCTTCCCAATGTCATTGATAAGAATAAAAATGCTTAATGTCCAATAAAAGTAGACTAGATATATTGGGACATACCCATGCAATACTATACGGTCATTTAAAATGATTTTATAGAATGGTACATGAATGCATGGGAAGTTATTTGTTCTATGTTGTTAATCGAGAAGAACAAGTCACAGAACATTATGTATGTTGTAATTGCTCTCAAAAATACTAGGCAAGGAAAAATATCTGGACAGACATATAAAAGCAATTAATGGTAGAAGATTACAAATAACTTTTATAGTCTTCTTTTTGTTTATTTGTATTTTCTCAATGTTCTATAATGAATATCTACTACAAAAGTAATACCAGTTATAACAAAAAGAAAGTATCCACTTCTTATGGCACAATATAGGTTCTAAAATTTTAATTGAAGGAATCTTTTCAGATCCATACTATTTAGTACCTTAGTACCTCAGATGCCGTTATTCAAACAAAAAGTGTTTTTTTTTTGTTATATAGTAACATCTTTTTATAAAAAATAAATCTATAGAAGAAGTATATAAATTGAAATGCTATTTTTAATGGAATGGAGGAAAATATTATTTTTGCTTTGGCTTACCTTACTTTCAATGGTAAGTATCTCTTTCTACCATTGCATAATCCTATTTTAAATATTTTTATTGAAAACCAAGATAAATTAAATATTAAATAAATACTTTCATTGAAAACCAAGATAAATTAAAAATATCAGGTTTTAAACAAGTTTTTTAAAAGTGAGAGATAGAGATCTAGTCTCTACAGCTGTGATGTCCAATATGGTAGTTACTAGCTGCATAGGGCATTGAATGCTTGATACATGGCTAGTCCAATTTCACATGTGCTGGAAGTATAAAATACACAACTTTTTATTTTTTTATTTTTTATTTTTTTATTTTTTTAATACACAACTTTTTAAAAAAAGACTTACTAGGAAAAAATATAAAGTATCTCAATAATATTGATGTTGCTTGCATGTTGAAATGGTAATATTTTGCATATATAGAGTTAAATAAAATATTAAAATTTACCAGTTTCCATTTAGTTTTTAAATATGGTTCCTAGAAAAATTTAAATTATACATGTGGCTTGCATTAATTAGTTGCCTATTAGACAGTGCTCTTTAAGTCTGTACATCACGTTCTTGAAGGAAATCTTATGGATGACCTACCTTGCCTTGAAACCAAATGGTGCTACTGAGCCTGGGACAGGATTTGGTTTACACTAGGGCTTCTCAAAGTGTGGTCCCTGGACCAGCAGCATCAGCATGACCTGACAACTTGTTGGAGATACAAATTATTCGAACACATCCCAGACCTACTGAGTAGGCAATAATAATAACAAGCCCCCACTAGGTTATTCTGATGCAAACTAAAGTTTGAGAAATGCTGATTTGAATAATCCTATGGTGAATCTTACTGTAAATGCAAGAATACTTGCCTCTAGTCTATCTCTTTTGAAAAATCTGGATTTCTATCTTTTGTTGTTTGCTTAACTAATGGCCTATTTGCCTTAAGATAGAGAATAAGATGGTGATGATAATTAATGATAATTATTGAATTATGGTATAATTATCTGCTTTTTAGATTTAGAAAGGAAAATATGATGCTTAACCCTAAAATACATGAATGATATCTATTTACAATTCCCTATGGGTTTAAACATGTATAAATTAAAATTAAAATCTATGTGTTTATTATTTCTTCTGAATGTAGACAAAGGTTAAGGCCTGGTGAGAAAAGGAAAAAGAGGGATTAGTTCTATTTATTCATTCACTAATTCATTCATTCATTCATTCAACAAGTAACTATTGAACACCAATAGGAAGAGATACTTCTTGATTCTCACCTGGTATCCCCTTTTCCTACCTCTGCATGGGCAATTCCACTAGAGAGTTAACAGAATCCAGAGAATTAGTTCTAGTCAATGGAATTAGTTAATCCAGAGAATTAGTTACTGCAGGCCAGTGGCCCAAGAGAGATGAGGAAACAGCATTCCTCACAGCCAAGGAGTGATCTCAGGTTTCTCACAATGCAGGTGTGGATTTATTAAGAAGGAGATAATTTTCAGCATCAGCTTTATATAATAATCATAATAATAACAGCTTTTTGGAAGCAGAGACTTTTGTAACTGTTTAAAAAATCATGAATGTCCTTATATAATGAGTGTATTTTTCTTTTGAACTGTGATGTGGCTTTCAAAAGCAAATGGAATATTTTTAGATGTCATACTCTGCCAACAAATGAACCTCACAGCATCTACCACATGTATTGCAGTTGATGTTTAAAAGCCTTTAGGTTATACTGGAATGTTGATATAACAATATTCACTTCTAAGCATCTGACATAAAGTAGATGTCTTTAATCTAAAAGGAGCTACATTTAAAAATATTGTTTCCAAGTTGTTGTGCTAGGTTCTAAAGTAAAGGGGAAAAAAAAGACAGGGTTTATCTTTTAAGAACTCAAATTTTCCTGCGCTTGTCAGCTCTGGCTGTACCTAAGAATCACCTACAGAGCTTTTGAGAAAATACCAAAGCTCAGGCCCCAGCCAATTAAATAAAAATCATTAGGATTGTGGACTGAGTATAGAGTTAACTACTGGTAGAGCTCTAAGACAGATTACAAACAAAGCTAAACTAAAGTATAAATAAAGTGTTATAAGAATGCAACAAGGGGCACCTGGGTGATGCAGTTGGTTGTGCGACCCACTCTTGGTTTTGACCCACTCTTGGTTTCGGCTCAGGCCGTGATCTCAGGGTTGTGCGATTGAGCTCTGTGTCAGGCTCCCCACTCAGCGTGGAGTCTGCTGAAGACTCTCTCTTCCTTGCCCTCTGTCCCTCCCCACCATGCTCATTCATGTGCACTCTCTCTCTGTCTCAAATAAATAAATCTTTAAAAAAAAGAATGCAGTCTACGGCCATACCACCCTGAACGCGCCTGATCTCGTCTAAAAAAAAGAATGCAAATAAATTTTTCAGGGAGGAGTTGTCAATATTTAGAGAAGATTTCACCAAAAACGTAATCAGATGGGAGTCAATAAGGTATCACCACCAGTTGGCCTGATTTTTCTCAGATGTCTGTTTTCTCTCCTAATTGCTAAGACCAATATTAGTTAGTACTTTTTCTGGGTTCCTAGGTGGCTTTCTTCTTCTGTTGAGTTCTTTCTTCCCCACCACATATATTTAATACTTTTGGAGAATTCTTTTCTGAAGAACCATTGGTGAATGTGACAGAAAGACCCGTTCTGTTTGTTTGCATTGCAGTGAGAATTACTTGCCTTCCTGGTTGTTAGTTTCTTTTGTTTTTCTGCACTCCTGCACAGCCCTTGATTTCTCTTCAGATTGCTTTGGAATAGACAGATATTCTCTTAGTCATTAAATTCATTTCTCACGCATGGGTTTTAAATTATTTCTTAAATTTATTACTTCTTCCTGTTTCGTCCAACTATTTTAGTGTGGTCGGTGGAATGCATTGTCTCTCCAACACTGACCCCACTACAGTATAGTCAATGGGACCCTTACCCTGGTTTTCAGGTATGACATTTCATTACATTTCACACAATTTTCCCTATCTGGAATACCTGACTAAAGATTAAAGGAGGGGATGGGGTTGTCTAGAATAGTTTTTAATAGGCTTTCCACCAACCCTCTTTTTAGTCCCACCCCAAACCCTATCTTCAGAGGTAGCCGATGTCTTCAATATCTGTGTTTCAGGAATTGCATGGGAAGAATAGGCTTGTTTCTTGCTGGTTTTCTGACATGGTTTAAGTTTTCACTTTCTTCAGTATGCTAAGTTAGTTACTGCTCATTCATTTGTTTTCTGGCTTCCAAAATTTTGTTTTCTTTCCTATTGTGCAGGTTTATTTATTTAATGTCAATTTAGTAGGGTTTTAGGAGATGAGGAAAAAAGTGTGTTTCAATCTGTCATGTTTATTGAGAAGTAGCTATTGGTATTTAATAAATGTTTCAATTTCATATCAGAGCCAAGTTTATCAATACCTTCATATACTAATACCTTCATATACTAATTAGTATGCCTCAAATCATGCCTTAAATCACCATATAAGTTACACATGTATAAAGGTAATCTGTGAATGCGATCATTGTTTCTCTATTTGTCATAATGCACACTGGTCTGAGACTGTGACCTTGACTCGAAATTGGCAAGTTGGGACAAATGTTTAGACAAAGCTATATAAACGTTTGGGAATGGTTAATGAATCCAAAGAATGATTTATTTGCTATTCCAGGATTTTTATGCTTTTCAACTCTGTTTCTCATTTCCTTTGATAAATCAAGATGTTTATGTCATCTTCAAGAAACAGACTAATGAGTTAAGATATTCAATTGTAGGCAAAGTAGTATAGATCATACCAGCCTGACTGGGCACTTAGAATCTTTGATCTATATTTCTCAGTTAAATTCTAAAGAAATAAAATGGAAGTTTGTCTTTTCTGATCTTTTGACTTTTTCCTAGCTCAATTAGTGAAACAGGGTTGGAGGAGAGAAATACACAATTGTAGGATTTCCCTAATGTCATTTTGTGAATGCTTGATATTTAAACAAGTTGCTTTTACGTCAACTGCTTTGAAGCCCCTTAACTTAAATGCCTTATCAATTAAAGAGGACTGCAAAAGAAGATATCATCTTGTTAGTGAGGACTTATCAAAAATTTAAAGATCATGAAAAGGAAGAGCTAGGAGAAGAACAAATTTTGGTCTATAACCTTTTATTATTAGGACTTACATAATTTTTGAAGCTACAGAATATAATTGGAACAGCTAGGAAACGTGAACAAGAAGACAAGATCTTTTTGGAAAGAAAAGCGAAAAGCTCAGAGAGAGACAGAGAGAGGGAGAGAGAGAATATGATTAATACATAAAATCATGAAGGAAGTAGAGTAGAATAATATAGATTCCCCCCCAAGTCCATTGATCCCATTCCCTGTCCCAAATACATAGTCTCAAATCTCAAAAGCATACATTTACAACAAATGGCAAATCAAATATGGTACTATATGTAGGAAGGAGCTGGCTATAAATCATCAAGAAGAATCAATGTAATAAGCAAATGTAAATCCATTAATTTAACAAACTTTTATTGAGTCTCTACTCTAGTTAGGCACTAAATTAGACCAGGTTGTTAATACAAAAATGAATTATATTCATTGACCTCATGGAATGGATAAATGAGTAAGGTGTATAAACAGCTGAGTGGAATATTGTGTGGGAGGTTCTGGGGAAGTGTTCAAAAAATAACTATAGTGGTGGTGCAAAGGATGCCAAATGGGTTATGAAGCCTTAATAACAGAGTGGAAGCTTGAGCTGGATAATAAAGTATGAGTAGAACATTTGCAGGCAAAAATATTAAAGAAGAACACTTAATAAGAAAGGAACAATATCTATAAACATATAAATGTGTAAAATAGCATATCAAAGAGCACAACTAGTAGTTCTCATTGGCTGGTGCATGGTGCTTGTGGCAACAAGTGGTATATTAGTTTTCTATTGCTGCATAAGGAAATAACACAAAGTTAGCAGCTTAAAACAATACAGATTTATTAAATCACAGTTTCTGTAGGGCAAAAGTCTGGCTACGGCCTGACTGGGTTCTCTCTTCAGGGTCTCACAAAACTATAATCAAGTTGTCGACCAGATACAGTCTCATGTGGATCTCAGGTTGTTGGCTGAATTAATTCCTTTGTGGCTGTATAATTTATGGTAATTTAATTCTTCAAAATCAGCAACAAGGAGTCTCAGCTGCTTCAAGTCTCTCGCCTTAGGGATGGCCTACATCTTCTTTTAAAGGCTTCACCTGATTAAACCAGGCCCTTCCAGAACACTCTTGATACTCAAAGTCAGCTGATTAGAAGCCTTAATTATATATCTGCAAAATTCCTTCACTTTGGCCATATAAAATAACATAGACATGGCATTGTTATCTCTCAACTTTGCTATATTCTATTTGTGAGAAGCAGGTCATAGGTTCTACCCACAGTCAAGGGGAAGAGATTAGAGGGAGGAGTTTTCACAGGTTTATGACTCATTGGAGGTTATTGTAGGGTGTGTCTGTCACAAGTGGGGAGACTAGACAGTAGAGGTTTTATTTATCATGCTAAAGAGATTGACTTTGGGGCACCTGGGTGGCTCAGTTGATTAAGCATCTTCTGTCAGCTCAAGTCATGATCCCGAACTCCCAGGATCGAGTCCCACATTGGGCTCCCTGATCAGCAGGGAGTCTTCTTCTCCCTCTGCCATTCACCCCACTCATGCGTGAGCTCTCTCTCAAATAAATAAATAAAATCTTAAAAAAAGGACTGAATTTTTTTTAACCACTTATGAGAAGAAAGTAAAGTTTTTTTAATTGAAGTATAATTAACATACAATGTTATATTATTTTCAGGTGTACAACATATTGATTTAACAATTCTTTATATTACTCATTGATCACTATGATAAGTGTACTCACCATCCATCACCATACAAAGTTACTATAATATTGATTATACTCCCTATGGTAAAGTTTTCATCCCTGTGACTTACTTATTTTATAAATGGAGGTTTGTACCTCTTAATCCCCTTTACCTTTTCCACCCACCCCTCTACCCACCTCTTCTCTAGCAACCACCAGTTTGTTCTCTGTATTTGAGTCTTTCTTGTTGCTTCTTTGTTTCTTTTCTTGTTCATTTGTTTTGTTTTTTAGATTCTATTTATAAGTAAAGTCATGTGGTATTCGTCTTTCTCTGACTTATTTCACTTAGTGTAATACCCCTAGGTCCATCCATGTTGTCATAAATGGCAAGATCTCATTCTTTTTTATGGCTGAGTAATACTTCATTACACACATCATATCTTCATTATCCATTCATCTATCAACAGACACTTGGGTTGCTTCCACATCTTGCCTATTTTAAATAATGCTGCAATAAACATAAGGGTGCCTATATTATTTTTGAATTAGTGTTTTTGTTGTCCTTGGGTAAATAGCTAGTAGTGGGATTACTGGATCATATGGTAGCTTTATTTTTAATGAAAATACTTCCACTGAGGTTGCACCAATTTACATTCCCACCAACAGTGCATGAGGGTTCCTTTTCTCCATATCCTTGCCAACACTTGTTATTTTTTGTCTTTTTGATACTAGCCGTTCTGACTGGTTTGAGGTGATATCTCATGTTAGTTGTTATTTGCATTTCCCTGATAATGAGTGATGTTGAGCATTTTTTCATGTATTTGTTGGCCATCTGTATGTCTTCTTTGGAAAAATGTCTATTCAGGTCCTTTGCCCACTTTTAATCGAATTTCTTTTTGGTGTTGAGTTCTTTATATATTCTAGATATCAGTCCCTTATTGGATATATCATTTGCAAATATCTTCCCACTCATTGGGTAGCCTTTTTGTTTTCCTGATAGTTTCCTTTTCTGTGTAAAATCTTTTTATTTTGGTGTAGTCCCAATAATTTAACTTTGCTTTTGTTTCCCTTGCCTGAGGAGACAGATCCATAAATATGTTCCTAAGAGCAATGTCCAAGAGATTACTGCTTATGTTTTCTTCTAGGAGTTTTATGGTTTCAGGTCTCACATTTAGGTCTTTAGTCCATTTTGAGTTTATTTTTGTGTATGGTGTAAGAAAGAGTTTGATGTTTAGCATTTAACCAGTAGTGGAAACTTAAGAAGTATTTGAACTGAGGAAATAACATTATCCCTGCATACATGTAGCTTATAAATTAGCAAATACCTCAAGGGGAAATTGCCTGCAGAATTTCTGGCTTATCTCTTCTTGGATCATGACTCCTCAAGTCCCTACCACTTTGGCAGCCCCAAACTCCAATTTCTGTCTCCTTATTACAGTGAGACTGCTGTGAGGCCCAGACTGATCCTTCTTCTCTGGCTCTTTTCTTGACATTGTTAGTAGATGAATGACCCAGGGATAAAAGCAACAATGAATGTCGAGCTCACTTCAGGGTAATTCCCTCCTATCCAGAATCTTGGATCCTTTGAATTATGGTTTCTTCGGTTGATATCTGATACCTTAAAATCATATATTTAAAAATTTTTATACAGCTTTTATAGTTGTTCTCAGTCTGATGTAAGCTACTCCATCATGGCCAGAAACAGAAGGCAGTCTTGAAACTTTTAGTTTGTTGGTGAACCAATTGTTTGAAACCAATGTTTTAGCTTGGTTTCTTCTCTTGACTTTTGTTCTCAGGATGATGATCTTTTGCTTTAGTAGATCCATTCTTATTCTCAGGGAGGAATATTGATTGGTCTCCCAGCTCTGAAAAATTTGGTAGGCCATTATTACATACTTTTCAGAGGGGGCAGCATGATTTCAATGACAAAAACACAAATCTATTTACAGTGTTCTGAATTGTCTAAAGGAAAGAATCATGTATAG
Organism: Callorhinus ursinus; assembly: GCF_003265705.2. Lineage (NCBI taxonomy): Eukaryota > Metazoa > Chordata > Mammalia > Carnivora > Otariidae > Callorhinus > Callorhinus ursinus. The sequence continues at coordinate 1,411,180 of NW_027397157.1, read as the reverse complement.
GCTCTTACAATCCCACACCAAAACCATGTCATAGAATAAAGGGTTCTGCTAAAATGGAGATACAAGCCTTTCATCTGCAGTAAGTAGCTCAGAATAAATCCACTCCCACTACTGGGGTGGCCATAGCCTTCTGACAGTGGCCCAGTGGCATTCTCTTTGTACATGAAAGCTAACAGCTTACTAAGAAGAAACAAACCAAAATCCAAATACTAAGAATTTTGACAGAACCTTGGAGGGCACAAAAGCAGCAATATATATAGCTTCTTATGTGACTGTTGACCCACTCCTGAGAGCTTTCAAAAACAATTTGCAGCTAGACTTTTAGCATAATTTTCATATCAAATCTTTTAATATATTTTTTGTTTGCCACATTGAATAATTATATTTCAAGGCTAGGTTAGTCCTGAAAGATTTTGTTTGGGTTTTAACCTTGAATACTCTGCCATGCAACAATGTAATAGTATTTTCTTTATGCTAATATGCCTGTATTCATGAGGGTTTATAAATAAAATGTGTTTTTCAAAGACTAAATACCACTAGCTCACTTCATGAAGCTTTAGTCAGAATATAGATTTGAATGAAGCAAAGCTAATAATTCCTGCTATCAAGACTTGCAGTATGTAACAAAAAAGATGCACAAATCACATTTTGCTGGTTGGATTTATACCTTTCTGTTTTATCTGCTACAATTACAAATGCTCATTTAATAAACTCAAAAATTTTTTTCTCTCAAATAATTGCTTCCTGACTAAAAAAATATTTATTTAGCTAAACTGAATGAAACTTAGCAACACTCTGGGAATGTAGGAGTTCTTTTGCCCATAAGTTGAAAATAAATTTAACACAACTTAAACTTATTTGCTAATCTTCTTTCCTCCTTCCCTCTTTTCCTTCTTTCTTTTTCTTCTTTTCTCTCTTGTTGTACTAATTTCAAAGACTAGTACAGAAAATATGACTAGATTGACCCAAAATCTATTGCCAAATTCAGAGTCAGTTCAATCCTATTCAGGAACTGGTCTTATATACAACATTGTTGCAAATTGCCTGACATCAATTGACAGTCATCACTTGCTTGCTGAAGGCAATCAACTGGAGCACATTCAGAGCAAAGTATTGAAATAGTAAGTGAACCTGTTCAAATATATGAAGAACACATGAACAGACTGGATCTGTCTAGTCTGGAGAAAAGACTGAAAGGGAGGTAAGAACATGATAGCTATATTTAAATGTTCTAAGAGTTGTCATGTTGAAGAGGGATTAAACTCATTATAGAAGGTCACAAACAGCAGAAATAGGATAAACCATGAGAAGCTACAAGAAGAAAGATCTCAGCTAAATATAAGGATAAACTTTATAATAGTCACTGAAAAAAATAGCAATATGTTTTCCTTTTTTCCTTTTTTTAATTTAAATTCGTTAGTTACCATATAGTGTACTATTGGTTTCAGGAGTAGAATTTAGTGATTCATCACTATATATAACACCCAGTGCTCATCCCAACTGGTGCCCTCCTTACTGCCCATCACCCATTTAGCCCATTTCCTCACCTACCTCCCCTCCAGCAACCCTCAATTTGTTTCCTATAGTCAAGAGTCTCTTATTATTTGCCTCTCTCTCTGTTATTATCTTATTTTATTTTTCGTTCCCTTCCCCTATGTTTATCTGTTTTGTTTCTTAAATTCCACATAGGATTGAAATCTTATGGTATTTCTCTTTCTCTGACTGATTTATTTCACTTAGCAAAATACACACAGGCTCCATCCATGTCATTGCAAACGGCAAGATTTCATTTTTTTAGTGGCTGAGTAATACTCCATTGTATATATACCACCTCTTCTTATCTATTCATCTGTCAGTGGACATCTGGGCTCTTTCCACATTTTGGCTATTGTGGATATTGCTGCTATAAACATTGGGGTGCATGTGCCCCTTATAATCAGCACTTTTGTATCCTTTGGATAAATACCCAGTAGTGCAATTGCTGGGTCATAGAGTAGTTCTATGTTTTAAGAAAGCTTTATTTATTTTGAGACAGAGAGAGAGAAAGAGAGAAAGGGAAGGCAGAGGGCAGAGGCAGAGGGAGAGGAAGAGAGAGAATCTCAAGCAGACTCCCTGCTGAGCACGGAGCTTGACAGAGCCTGATCTGAGCCAAAATCAAGAGTTGGATGCCTACCCAACTGAGCAACCCAGGGTAGTCATATTTTTAAATTTGAGGAACCTACGTACTATTTTCCACAGTGTCTGCACCAGTTTGGATTCCCACCAATAGTGCAAAAGGGTTCCCTTTTCTCTGCATCCTCACCAACATCTATCCATTCCTGAGTTGTTAATTTTAGCCATTCTAATAGGTGTGAGATGGTATCTCACCGTGGTTTTGATTTGTAATCCCCTGATGACGAGTGATATTGAGCATCTTTTCATGTGTCTATTAGCTATCTGGGTATCTTCTTTAGAAAAGTGTCTGTGTCTTCTGCCTATTTCTTAACTGGATTATTTGGTTTTGGGGTGTTGAGATTGATAAGTTCTTTATAGATTTTGGATGCTAACCCCTTATCCAATATGTCATTTGCAAATACCTTCTCCCATTCGGTAGGCTGCCTTTTAGTTTTGTTGATTGCTTCCTTTGTTGTGCAGAAGCTTTTTATCTTGATGAAGTCCCAATAGTTTATTTTTGCTTTTGTTTCCCTTGCCTTACTACATGTGTCTAGTAAGAAGTTGCTGTGCCCGAGGTCAAAGAGGTTGCTGCCTGTGTTCTCCTCTAGGATTTTGATGGATTCTTGTTTTACATTTAGTTCTTTCATCCATTTTGAATTTATTTTTGTGTATGGTGTAAGAAAGTGATCTAATTTAATTCTTCTGCATGTTGCTATCCAGTTTTCCCAACCCCATTTGTTGAAGAGACTGTCTTTTCTCCACTGGATATTCTTTCCTGCTTTGTTGAAAATTAGTTGACTATATAGTTATGGGTCCATTTCTGAGTTCTCTATTCTGTTCCATTGATCTATATGTCTGTTTTTGTGCCAGTACCATACTGTCCTGATGATTACAGCTTTGTAATACAGCTTGAAGTCTGGGTTTGTGATGCTTCCTGCTTTGTCTTTCTTTTTAAACATTACTTTAGCTATCCGGGGTCTTTCCTGGTTCCATACAAATTTTAGGATTATTTGTTCCAACTCTGTGAAAAATACTGATATTATTTTTATCAGGATTGCATTGAATGTATAAATTGCTTTGGGTAGCATAGACATTTTAACAGTATTTGTTCTTCCAGTCCATGAGCATGGAATATTTTTCTGTTTCTTTGTGTCATCTTCAATTTCTTTCATAAGCATTCTATAATCTTCAGCATGCAGATCTTTTACCTCTTTGGTTAGGCTTATTCCTAGGTATCTTTTGCTTTTAGGTGCAATTGTAAATGGAGTCAGTTCCTTGATTTCTGTTTCTGCTGCTTCATTACTGGTGTATAGAAATGCAACAGATTTCTGTACATTGATTTTATAACCTGCGACTTCGCTGAATTCGTGAATCAGCTCTAGCAATCTTTTGGAGGAGTCTTTTGGGTTTTCTACACAGAGTATCGTGTTGTCTGAGAAAAGTGGAAGTTTGACTTCTTCCTTGCAGATTTGGATGCGTTTTATTTCTTTTTGTTGTCTGAATGCTGAAGATAGAACTTCCAGTACCATGTTGAATAGTAATGGTGAGAGTGGACGTCACTGTCCTGTTCCTGACTTTAGGAGGAAACTCTCAAAAAATAAAAAAAAAAAGGAGACAAGCTCTCAGTTTTCCCCACTGAGAATGATATTTGCTGTGGGCTTTTCATAGATGGTTTTTATGATATTGAGGAATGTTCCCTCTATCCTTATACTCTGAAGAGTTTTAATTAGGAATGGATGTTGTATTTTGTCAAATGCTTTTTCTGCATCTATTGAGAGGATCATATGTTTTTTTTATCTTCTCTTTTATTAATGTGATGTAAGTTGCTGTATTTCTCTCTGAAGTCCTACTGTGCTAGTGTGGGGAGGTAGAAGATGGCGTCACCCTGCCCTCCAGGCTCAGGGGAGGGGACTCGTGGCCACTGCTGTTCAGGATGCTCTCAGAGAAAAGTGAAAAATCTCCCCTCCTGTGTCCCAGGCTTTCATCAGATCCCTGCCCTCAATCTGTTTGTGCTCAGGCTGTAGGCATGCCTGGCAACACGGTTTTCCTGTTTTATCTCTGGCAGGTATCTGGGATTTAAAACTCCATATCTTAAAGAGCTTTGCAGGGCTATGTCTAGCACAGTTCAGTCTCAGAAAAGCAGTTGCTTGCTTGCATAGGTGCCTGGAGTTTATGCTGAAGCACAGCAAAAAGCTGCCAACCAGGTTATTTGCCCTCTGTGCATGCTTCTGTCCCCTGCTGTTGAACAGCAGCTCAGTGGCCCCAGTGGGCCTTTTGTCCTTGGAGAGGCAAAATTCTCTCTTCCAAATGTATCCAGGAAGGGGAGTGATCTCTTCCAGTGCGACCCAGGGCATCCCCACACTGAGGCGTGTTGTGCAGACCTACGCACTGCTCTCTCTCCCACTCTTTCCCTTTTCCTGACTTCACTCATTCAAAAGGCTCCCTCCCCTTGGTGCCACCACAGCTTTTCCCTCCCCTAATTCATGGTCTAGAACCTCGCATCTGCCACATTCTCTCCCTCCAATTGTGCAAATTATTTTCTTAATCCTCAGATTGATTTCCTAGTTGTTCAAAATGATTTGATGTTGATTTAGCTGTGTTTGAGGGACAAGGCAAGCTCAGGGTCCCCCTACTACTCCACCATTTAAATCCTCCCTGAAAAGCCACAATATGTTTTCAATTTAGAGAAAAGACTTATTAAATCTCAAAGTATCACTTAGTTTTTCTGTTAAGTTAGTTAAAGAAATAAAACTTTTAGGGCGCCTGGGTGGCTCAGTTGGTTAAGCGACTGCCTTCGGCTCAGGTCATGATCCTGGAGTCCCGGGATCGAGTCCCACATCGGACTCCCTGCTCAGCAGGGGGTCTGCTTCTCCCTCTGACCCTCTTCCCTCTCATGCTCTCTATCTCTCATTCTCTCTCTCTCTCTCAAATAAATAAATAAAATTTAAAAAAAAATAAAACTTTTATGTAAGAAACAATTATTTGAGAACTAATTATTGAAAGTTCATTAAGTGACATCTTTAAAATACTGAAAGAAAATAACAGTTAACTTAGAATTCTTTACTCAGTGAAAACATTCTCCAAAAATTAAGACAAATTAAATTTCAGTAAGTTTATTTTTTAAAGGAGGTGAAATAAACACATTTCAGACAAACAAAATATGTAAGAATTTGGCACCTTCTTACCTACTCTGAAAGAAATATGAAGGGAACTTATTTAGGCAGTAGGAAAATAATCCCAGATGGAAGGATGGGAAGGCAGAAGGAATGAAGAACCCAAGAAAAGGTAAATATGTGAGGGAATATAAAGGGATATTATAAAAGAATATTGCTTGTTTAAAATAATAACATATTGTGAGGTTTAAAAATATGTATAGAAGAAAATGCACATCAACAATAGCATAAATTATAGGAAAATAAGAAGGGTTAAAGTATTTTAAGATCTTTGCAATGTCTGGGAAGTGGTAAAAGTGTTATAGTAACCTATAATAAGTCAAGAGTGCATGATGTAATTTCTAGGGTAATCACTGAAAAATGCTAACTACCAAGGTAAAAGAATGAAAAACCACAGTTTAAGAGTTGGAGAAAATGAAATAATAAATATTAAGGAAAAAATAACTCTTTTGTTCCAAAAGAAAGGAAGAATATAGGAATAAAAAAACCCAGATAGGACAAGTAGAGATTTGATTTAAACCAAAATATATCATAATTACATTAAATGTGAGTAGAGGGGCGCCTGGGTGGCTCAGTCGTTAAGTGTCTGCCTTCGGCTCAGGTCATGATCCCGGGGTCCTGGGATTGAGCCCCGCATCGGGCTCCCTGCTCAGCGGGAAGCCTGCTTCTCCCTCTCCCACTCCCCCTGCTTGTGTTCCCTCTCCCGCTGTGTCTCTCTCTCTCTGTCAAATAAATAAAATCTTAAAAAAAAAAATAAATGTGAGTAGACTACTCCAAATAAATGATAAAGATGATCAAACCAGGGGCGCCTGGGTGGCTCGGGCATTAAGTGTCTGCCTTCGGCTCAGGTCATGATCCTGGGGTCCTGGGATCGAGCCCTGCATCGGGCTCCCTGCTTGGCGGGAAGCCTGCTTCTCCCTCTCCCATCCCCCTGCTTGTGTTCCCCTCTCTTGCTGTGTCTCTCTCTGTCAAATAAATAAATAAAATCTTTAAAAAAAAAGATGATCAAACCATGTTAAAAAAACATGTTTACAAGAGACAAAACTTAAATAGAAGACGGAAAGTTGGAAACTAGAGGTCCAGAAAAAAATATACCATGCAAATGCCAGCCAAAAGAAAGCTGGTATAGTTATACTAATATCAGACCAAGTCAACTCTATACTATATTACTACTAAAGATAAAGGGATATTTCATATTGATAGAAAAAGAAGTCAATCTAGTGGGAAGAACAAAGAAACTATCTTAAATTTAATTACCCTAATATCCTCAACAGGTGTGAAGCAAATGTTGGCAGAAGTATAACCATAATCATAGTTTAAGGCTTTGAGAGACTTCTCTTAGTAACTGATAAAAAAAAAAAAACAGAAAAATATCAGTAAGTATATAGAACATCTGAATAAAAAATGATAGCTAGAATTAACTGACACATAGTAAACTATAACAACTACAGAATGTATCACCTTTTATCAAATGCATATTAATATTTACCAAAACAGATCTTATGCTGGGACATAAAGGAAATCTTAATGAATTTCTTCTTTTTAAAGATTTTATTTATTTGACAGAGAGAGAGAGAGAACAAGCAGGGTGAGTGGCCGGCAGAGGGAGAGGGAGAAGCCCAATGTGGGGCTCAATCCCAGGACCCCAGGATCATGACCTGAGCCAAAGGCAGACGCTTAGCTGACTGAGCCACCCAGGTGCCCCTCTTAATGAATTTCTAAGGACTAAAATCATAAGCATGTTCTTTTTTAACTCAGTAGAATTAAACTAGAATATCCCTAAATGTTTGGAAATTAAGTGAAACATTTTAAAATAAAATATAGATTTAAAATATGACATTTTAGTGGCGCCTGGGTGGCTCAGTCGGTTAAATGGCTGCCTTCGGTTGAGGTCATGAACCTAGGGTCCTGGAATGGAGCCCAGTATCAGACTCCCTGCTCAGCGGGGAGCCTGCTTATCCCTCTCCCTCTGCCCCTACCCACTGCTTGTGCTTGCTTTCTCTCTTTCTGTCAAATAAATAAATAAAATCTTAAGAAAAGTAATTAAAAAAATAAGATATGACATTTTAAAACTTTAAAATAAGGGTAATGTAGGACTTAGAAGGAAATGTATAGCCTTAAAGATGCATCTATTAGCAAGGAAGAAAGAATGAAATCAATGCACTAATTATCTCAAGGTGCTCAAAGAAGAGTAGAAATAAGAAAATTTATAAAAGATATGTGCTGAAGTAAATGAAATAGAAAATAATCATAAAATAAAGAAAACCAATAAAGCTAAAAGTTGATTATCTGGAAAAATTAATAAAATTGACAAACCTCTATCAAGGCTGCTCAAGAAAAAAAAGTGTAATAGAAATTACCAACCAAGAATAAAATACCTTATAGATAATTAAAAACATCATTAAAATGTTATGACCTTATCCCCAAGATTTTGAAGATTTAGATGAAATGTACAAATTCCTTGAAAAGCATAACCCAGCAAAACTGTTATAGAAATTAAAAAAATTGAGTTTTCATATACTTACTTAAAAACAATAAACCTTAATTTAAAAACTTACTTAAAAAAAACCAAACAGGTCCAGGGGCACCTGGGTGGCTCAGTCAGTTAAGTATCTGCCTTTGGCTCAGGTCATGATCCCAGGGTCCTGGGATTGAGCCCCAAGACTGGCTCCCTGCTCAGCGGGGAGTCTGCTTCTCCCTTTGCCCCTCCCCTGACTCATTCTCTCTCTCTCTCTCTCTCTAATAAGTAAATAAAATCTTTTTAAAAAGACCATAACAGGTCCAGATGGTAAGTAGGGAATCTTCTAAACATTTAAGGAAGAAATAATATCACTCTCATACAAACTCAGAAAACTGAAAAAGAAGAAACATTTCTCGATTTCTTTTATACTGTTAGCATAATCTTGACATAAAAACCTGATAAGAACATTATAAGAAAATAATAAAAGGCATTTATATCATAAGTATAAACAAAACTTTTTAAACAAAATAATAGCAAATTCTAGTAATATATGTATAAAGGATAATAAATCACAAAAAATTGTGGGTTTATTCTAGGTATGTATAGTTAGCTTCCATTAAAGGAGAAAACCTCAATGATTTGAATAGATGCCCAAAAAAGTTCAATACAGATTCATGATAATTCTTAGCAAACTAAGAATTGAAGAGATTCTTAACCTAGTAAAGGACAGCTGCAACAAACTATAATAAATGTTAATAGTGAAATATGGAATATTTCCCCCTGTGATTGGGAATGAGATAAAGATATCCACTTTTTTTTTCCTTATTATCTGCTAAACTTCCTGATAAATTTAACACTGTCTTGGTCAGTAAAATAAAGCAAGGAAAAGAAGAAATATAAAAGTCAGAAAGGAAAAAATAGCATTATTATTTGAAGGCAACATGATTGTATAACATAGAATATTTTCTAGATGTATAGACAAAATATTAGAATTAAGAAGTCAATTTAGCCTGATTGTTGATTACAAAGTGAAGCTACAAAATGCAATTATATTTTAATATACTAGCAAAAAATAGAGAATGAAATTTTAAGAAACAATAAGATTTATAGTAGCATCAAAACACATCACATATTTATTTTTAAAAAAACTTTTAAAAAGACCTCTACATAGAAAACTACAAAGCATTATTGAGAGTAATTACAGATCTAAATTTAAAAAAGGGATATACCATGTTTTTGTTTTGGAAGTCTCAATGTTGAAAATATATGTCTTCTTCAAAAATTGATCTATAGACCAAAAAAATTTACAATCTAAAGCCCAGAAGGATTTTGTGGCAATAGCTAGCTTACTAAATGTGAAAAGGGCCAAGAATAAATAAGAAAATCTTGAAGAAGAAAAAATTGGGATATTTTACACTAAAAGATAGGAATAATATTTGTTATAAATTATGGTAATTAAAACAGTGAGGTATTGGTACAAAGATAGACAAAGAGACCAACAGATTATAGAGTACAGAATTACACTCAGACATGTAAGTTCACCAGGTTTATGACAAAAGTGGTACTGAAATGCAGAGGAGGAAGGGATGATGTTTTTAATAAATGGATCTGGGTCAACTGGCTATCCATGCTGAAAACAAATGTGTTTTGATCCCTACCTCACATTATATGCAAAAATCAATTCCAAATGGATTTTAAATAAATTTGAATTACAAAAATAGAGCTCTAGAAGACAATAAATTACAGATGAATATTTTCATGACCTTGGTTAGATGAAAGATTGTTTAAGCAGGGCACAAAAACAACTAATCATAAGAGGAAATATAAAAAATTGTACTTCATTATATTTTAAAACTTATATTTATCGGAAGACAATATTAAGTGAGTATAAAGACAAGCCACTGAGTAGAAGATATTTGCAATGCATATATCTGACAAAGGACTTTTAGCATTATATGTAAAGAATATATGAGGAATTCTCTCATATCAGTAAGAAAAAGAGAGAAAACTCGATTTTTAAAAGTTAGGTCAAAACTTTGAGCAGATATCTTACAAAAATGATTTCAAATAGTCAATAGGTATATTAAAAGATGTTCAATATTAGCAGTTATTGGGGAAATGCAAATTAAAACCACAATAATCCAGGATAGATAAAATTTGAAAGACTGATAACACCAAGTATTTGCAAAAATGTTGAACAGCTTGAACTTTCATATACTGCCAGTGGAAGTGTAAATTGACATAAACAATATTGAAAAGCTGTTGGAACAATTTTTGAATGCCAGTCATACATGTATCCAATGACCCAGTGGTATTACTGCTAGTCAGGAGAAATAAGCCCATACCTGCATCAAAAGTTAGGAACATAAATGCCAATAACATCTTTATTAATAATAGCCAAGATTTTGTTTAACAAATACTGAATAAATTGCAGTTAACCCAATGGAATACTATACAACAATGAAAAAGAACAAACTACTTATGCACAACAACATGGATAAATCTCACAGACATAAAATGTAGAGCAAAAGAAGCAAGATACAAAAGAGTACATCTTGTACAATTATATTACATTCAAATCAGATAAAATTAATCTTGGTAATAGAAGTCAAGATATTGGCTACTTTGTAGGGATAATGACTGGAAGGGGGCACAATGGAGCCTTCTGGGATGCTAGTAATATTTCTATATCTTCTTTGGGGTCATAGCTATATTCATCAATGCCTATATCTATCTACCTGTTTAACTATCTGTACATTTAAGATTAGTATCCCTTTTTGAATATAGGTTCTACTTCAATAAAATGTTTACCAAAAACCCCACCAAGATTCAAACAACAGAAGGAAGAGAGAGAAGTTCTGACAAAGCAATGGAGAGACAGAAAAGAAATGGGAACATTTGTCTGGATATGTACAGTCACAGGGCTAGGATAAATGCTTTTTTAAATGAAAAATGGAATCCTACACACTGTTACTCATAGAGAATGAAAACTGCCTTTGTGTTAACTGGGAATTTGGTGACTTTATCTATGAACAGAATCTGGCTTCACATTTTAGAGTGATATAATTAAAAATACTTTATAATGTGGGAAACCACTGCCCTTCTGTGTTATTTGTAACCTTCAATGTTTGCTTATCATCTTTGCTTCTTTTTAAAGAAACTCTTTCTGGACTTTAAGATGATGATATAAATAAACTTTTTTCCCTCATCTGGGCCAACATCACCCTATTTCTCCATTCTAATCTCTTTCCCCAGCAATCTTTAAGCTTTGTATTAGGAAACAAGATTCTGTCATCTGACATCCTGAACCCTGAGAGTAGATGTAGATCATCTAAATCACATAGAAAGATTTCTCCACTCTTTACGTCAAATGTTCTGGAATTGTCAGCAAGAGTACAAATGTCTGCAGTGTGTTTGAAGCAAGTCATAGAAAATAAGAAATGTGTCAACTGCGTTATTTAATATAGAATATTGAAATGGCAGTGAAAGAGAATGAGTTGACACCTTTTATTTTTTCTACCTCCAGGGTCTAAATTGTTCTTTGTTACTATTATTATATAGGAAAAAGCCAGAATATCTGATAAAGCTAAACAAGCAACTGTCCCTGATAAAAATAAGTATCTTTTTCCTAGTTTATGGAAAGAAAGAGAAAGAGGAGAAGAGGAATATAAAATCTCAAGGCCTCTCACATTCTTCAGACACCAGAAAAATTTTAAATTTCTCATTAGATTTCTGATGTTGTAATATTCAAGAGAAGCAAACTAACTCATTGCAAAAGAAGACTCCTTGGGTCAGTTGTGGTCCTGGGTGAAAATGAAACTAGGAAATTTTTCATTTGATTATTGCTCACAACTTTTTTTTTGAATCTTAGGGAAGTTCCCAAATTGGCTGTGGGTTTTAAAGTGAGGACTTTGTCAAGCCAAGTCACTAACAGGTAGGAGTAAAGTAATTTTACAAGGTGGACCAGGCAAATACAGGCCTCCCCAGGTCCCAGACCTAGAATAGGTTTTCTCATTGCCCCCAGAGGAGATGCCTAATTACCCTCTGGAGCAGTCTAACTGAACTTGCAAGGTAAGAATTTAAACACCAGGATTTACAAATGAGTATGCCCAGTTGAGCTGAGTCAGCACCTAAAAATTCCTTGAAAGGAAAACTGGCTTAAAGTATTGCCTAGAAACAATTAATAGAAACCTGGATATTAAGAGTTTGTTACTGAATTCCATACAAGATAAAGCAAGCTGCTTCTTAATTCAGAAGAATAAAAATGACCTATAACTGTTTAGAAAGTGTCTTCTCTTTCCATGATTTATTTTGATTTGCAGTAGCAGTGACTTCTGATTTCACTTTACCAGATATACTAGTTCCCGCCCTAGGTAATATTACCAGAGAAGATCATTTAGGACTCCAAAAGAAAGTTTGTGTAACAATTGTTATGAGTCTAGTAATTAGGAAATTAGCAAGTTAGACTTTAACTACAGAATTTTCCATAGTCCAATGCTGACTATGTCTCTCAAATGAAAATTTGAGATGATATAACATATACTAATCTCTGTCAACACTGTATCTTTTATTTCTGGCTGACCACCATGGCAGAATAGAGCATATTCTTAATCAGGTCAGCATTCTAGATTTGGTTTCCCATAATAGTAACCTTGGCTTTGTTCTGTGATGGCAGATCACATCCCAGCCACATAAAAAGGTCATAAAAGGAACTAAAAAATATGTCTGCTCTATATAACCTCATTCATACAACAAATAATGATTAAGCACATATCATAATCATGGCTTGTTGCCTGAAAAATGCAAAAGAAAAATGGGAGGTTATCAAAAAACTATATTATGTTTATGATGGACCAATAGGATTATATTAACATTTATTTATTTAATATTTGGAGAGTTGTAGAGCAAAGGATTGGCAAAGATTCCATGTCTTAGCATTTGACTTCCACTACTTATGATAACCACTTCTGTTGGCAATAACTAACTTAGATATTACTATTTAAAATACATGAAAGGGATAACTGGGAAAGAGGCTTGGGAAGATGGTAGAGTAGAAGGACCCTAAGCTCACTTCATCCCACATTTACAATTAGATATCACTCACATCCAAGTAAATAAACTAGAGAGTGAACCAAAGACTGGCAGAACAAACTTCACAACTAAATGTAGAGAAGAAACCACTTAGGAGAGGTAAAGAAAAGCAAAAACCAGGAGCAGCCCATAGGAGGGAGGGAGTTACAGGACCAGAGAAGGGAAACCACAAGGGAACCCAAATGGGGAAAACAAATCCCCATAATATATGGCCTCGAAAACCAGAGGGGATGAATTCCATGAGTTTGGAACCTGGACCTTTAAAAGTCAGCTGACTTAGCACTGGGCAAGCCAGGAGGGTAAGTGATACCTGGGTCCCTGCCCTTAAAGAGACAACAGCCTGCAAAGCGGCAACATAGAAGGGGGGATATTTGGGGGGACATTTCTTTGGGAACAAAGGAGCTGGCAGGGGCCATTTTTCTCCCCTGCTCCCCAACATAAACACAAAGTCACCTGCAGGAGGCAGCACTGAAGAGACAATTTCTCCTTAACCTACTAGCAGTGCACCTGGCCCATGAGCTCTCCTGATGACTGGTTCACTCCAGACCTGCTGGCCTGGGCCCTAGTCTCCATGCAAATTTTGTTAACACTTCAGGAGACTCACCCAGCCACCACCCACACAAAGGCCACACCCAGGCCCATCCACCACAAACACAGCCATGAACCCATGGCCACCACCACTGCCATATGCTGTGCCCCTGGCTGTTGCCATGCTTTGGAGGATTGGGCCTAGGACTAGTGGCTCAGTGCAAATTTTGCTAATACTGCCACCCCACCCCTGAGCCCTTCTGCAATCATACCCCCTCAGAACCTACCTGCCGGGATCTTACTAATATCACAGAGAGCAAGCACAGCCAACAACAGGCAGAGAGTCAGTGCAGATGACTGGACTGAAAGGAAAAGCAACTCAGACACAATAGTAGGACACAAAGCACACACATAGGAGACTCCCCTGAAGTGCCAGGTTCTGGTAAATAGGGGACACTGCACTGCAGGGCACTAGAGAACCTCTTCTTCATAAAGCCACTACTTTCAAAAGCAGAGAACATACCTGACTTTCCTAACACAGTGAAACAGACACAGAGAGATAGAAAAAATAAGGAGAGAGAGAAATATGTCCCAGATGAGAAAACAGGACAAAATCAGAGCAGGAGATCTAAGCAAAACAGAAATAAGTAATATATCTGATAAAGAATTTAAAGTAATGATTATAAAGATATTCACTGGACTTCAGAAGAGGATGGAAGACATCAGTGAGACACTTGACAAAGAGATAAAAATCACATTTTAGAGATGAAGAACTCGGTAAATGAAATTAAAAATACGATAGATGGAATAAATAGTAGGCTACAGGGAGCAGAGGAATATATCAGTGACCTGGAGGATAGTGGAATGGAAAGCAATCAAGCTGAATAGGTGAGAGACAAACAAATACTGCATAATGAGAATAGAGTTAGAGAACTCGGTGACTCCATCAGGTGTAATAACTTTCAATTATAGGAATTCCAGAAGGAGAAAAGAGACAAAAGGGGGCAGAAAATGTACTTGAAGAAATACTAGCTGAAAACATACTGAATTTGGGGAGGGAAACAGAGAACCAGATTCAGAAGACACAGAGATCCCCCAACAAATTCAACCCAAGGAGGACCACACCAAGACACATAGTAATTAAAATGGCAAAAAATAGTGATAGAAAGAATTTTAAAGGTCACAAGAGATGAGAAGACAGTTACATAAAAAGGAAACCCCATAAGGCTATCAGTTGATTTTTCAATAGAAACTTTGCAGGCCAGAAGAAAGTGGCAAGATGTATTCAAAGTGCTGAGAGGGAAAATCTGCGGCCAGAAATACTCTATCCAGCAAGGCTATCATTCAGAATAGAATAGAATAGAAGGAGAGATAAAGAGTTTCCTAGACAAACAAAAGTTGAAAGAATTCATGATCATTAAACCAGTTCTATAAGAAATGTCAAGGGGGGACTCTGGGAATGGAAACCAAAAACCATAAGTGAGAGTAAAAAAAATAAGAAGCACAAATGAAAAAAAACATTAAGTATACTTGTAAAAATAGTCAAGAGAAGCACAAAACAAAAGGATGTGAATTATGATACCAAATATCTGAAATGTAGAGAAGAGAGGAATAAAGAATGAGTTCAACATCAAGCAACCATCAGCTTAATATAGACTGCTATGTGCAGAAGATGTTATATAGAAACCGAATGGTAACCACAAATCAAAAAAAAAACAGTAATAGATATGCAAAAAGAAGAGTAAGAAATCCAAGTATATCACTAAAGAAAACTAGCAAACAATGAAAATAAGAAAGAAAAGAAAAGATCAGAGAAAAATTAGAAAATAACCACAAAAGAAGTAACAAAATGGCAACAAATACATATCAATAATTATTTGAATGTAAATAAATGGTCCAATCAAAACACGTAGGTTGACAGAGTGGTTAGGAAAAAAAACAAACATCTAAATGCTACCTACAAGAGACTATTTCAGACGTAAAGACACCTGCAGATTGAAAGTGAGGGGATAGAGAAATGTTTATCATGCAAATGGATGTCAAAAGAAAGTGGGGGTAATAATACTTATGTTAGACAAAACAGAATTTTAAGCAATGTCTGTTAAAAGAGACAAAGAAGGGCACTATATAATAATAAAAGGGACAATCCAACAAGAAGATATAACAATTGCAAATGTATATGCACCCAACATGGGAGCACCCAAATACATAAAACAGTTAATACAAACATAAAAAAACTAATTGATAGTAATACAATAATAGTAAGGGACTTTAACACCCCACTTACATCAATGGACAGATCATCCAAACAGAAAATCAACAAGGAAACAGTGGTTTTGAATGACACACTGGACCAGATGTATTTAATAGATATATTTAGAACATTCCATCCTAAAACAGCAGAATACACATTCTTTTCAAGTGCACAGGAAACACTCTCCAGAATAGATCACCTATTAGGCCACAAAGCAAGTCTCAACAAATTCAAAAAGATCAAAGTCATAGCATGCTTTTTTTTTTTTTTTTGACCACAGCACTATGAAACTAGAAATCAATCACAAGAAAAAATTTGGAAAAAAACACAAATACATGGATTAAGTAACATGCTACTAAACAATGAATGTGTCAACCAAGAAATCAAAAAGTACATGGAAACAAATGAAAATGAAAACATAATAGTTCAAAAACTTTGGGATGCACCAAAAGTGGTTCTAAGAGGGAAGTTTATAGCAATACAGGCCTACCTCAAGAACCAAGAAAAATCTCAAATAACCTAACTTTACATATAAAGGAGCTAGAACAAGAAAAGCAAACAAAACCTAAAACCAACAGAAGGAAGGAAGTAATAAAGATTAGAGCAGAGGGGCGCCTGGGTGGCTCAGATGGTTAAGTGTCTGCCTTCAGCTCAGGTCATGATCCCAGGGTCCTGGGATCAAGTCCCGCACAGGGCTCCCTGCTTCTCCCTCTCCCTCTACTGTTCCCTCTGTTTGTGCTCTCTCACTCTCTCTGTCAAATAAATAAAATCTTAAAAAGATTAGAGCAGAAATAAATGATACAGAAACAAAAAACAAAAACAATAGAACACATCAATGAAACTAGGAGATGGTTCTTTGAAAAAAATTGATAAAATTGATAAGTCTCTAGCCAGATTTATCAAGAAAAAAAGAAAAATGACCCAAATAAAATCACAAATGAGAGAGGAAAAAGAACAACCAACACCACAGAAATTCAAATAATTATAAGAGAATATTATGAAAAATGATATGCCAACAAATTAGAAAATCTAGTAGAAATGGATAAATTCCTACAAACATATAAACTACCAAAACTGAAACAGGAAGAAATAGAAATTTGAACCGACTGATAGCCAGTATAGAAATTGACTCAGTAATCAAAAAACAAACAAAACAAAACAAAAGTACAGGACTAGATGGCTTCACAGGCAAATTCTACCATTTAAAGAAGAGTTAACACCTATTCTCAAACTATTCCAAAAAATAGAAATGGAAAGAAAACTTCCACATTCATTCTATGAGGCCAGCATTACCCTGATACCAAAACCAGATAAAGACTCCACTAAAAAAAAGAGAACTACAGGCTAATATCTCTGATGAACATAGATGCAAAAATACTAAACATAATACTAGTAAACGGAATCCAATAATACATTAAAAAATAATTCACCATGATCAAACAAGATTTATTCCTAGGTTACAAGTGTGGTTCAATATTCACAAATCAATTAACAAAATATGTCACATCAATAAGAGAACGGGTAAGAACCATGTGACCATTTCAATATAGGCAGAAAAAGCTTTGACAAAGCACAGCGCCCATTCATGACAAAAACCCTCAACAAAGTAGGGTTAGAGGGAACATACCTCAACATCATAAAGGCCATATGTGAAAAACACATAGCTAACATTATCCCTGATGGGGAAAAACTGAGGACTTTTCCTCTAAGGTCAGGAAAAAAGACAAGGACGTTCACTCTCACTTTTACTCAACAAAGTACTGAAAGTCCTAGCCACAGCAATCAGACAACCAAAAGAAATAAAAAATCCAAATTGGTAAGGAAGAAGTAAAATTTCACTATTTGCAGATGACATGATACTATATATAGAAAACCCAAAAGACTCTACCAAAAATCTACTAGAACTGATAAATGAATTTGTAAAGCCCCAGGATACAAAATCAATATACAGAAATCAGTTGCATTCCTATACACCAATAATGAAGCAGCAGAAAGAGAAATTAAGAAAATAATCCCATTTACAATTGCACTAAAAATAATAAGATATCTAGGAATAAACCTAACCAAGGAGGTGAAAGACCTGTACTCTGAAAACTATAAAACACTGATGAAAGAAACTGAAGGAACAAAGAAATGGAAAGACATTCTATGCTCATGGACTGGAAGAGCAAATATTATTAAAATGTCTATACTATCCAAAGCAATCTATGCATTTAATGCAATCCCTATCAAAATACCAACAGCATATTTCACTTAACAAAAACATTAGATGACTCTTAATGTCACACTTCAGATCCTCTCTGCCTCACGTCTCTGGGGCTCTTTGGCACTTTTTCTGTCTCAGCCAATCTTGTAGGGACTAATTTGGTTTGGGCTCACATTGACTTTACAAGGGTACAATATTGCTTCATGTCTGTGCTGTGTGACTCATATCTCCCACCTTGAGGCCTTCCTAGGGACACTGAAGCATGAGATGCTATGGGACTCACTCAGCACCCTTGTCTACGTAACTCAGAAGTGTGAGGGAAGTCATGCTCTATGGGGAGACTCTGACCAATGGAGACTGTTGCTGGCAAATCATTTCTACTCTTCCGTATAACTGATTTACTCTTCTAAGTCACAGTACTTCATACAGCCTCTCAGTAAATTCTCCCTAGAAATCAAGCAATCAATTGTGCTTGATAGCAAGTAGTGACCAACCCAGAATCACTCTCTCCTACCTCTTTTCTCCTCCCTCCTTCACTTCCTTTTCCCTTACTTCTGCTGCCTTGGGATTGCATTAACAAATAGTAGTAGTGACACATAGGATTGTGCCTTAGGCTGTGCTTTCTAGGGATACCAAACTAAGACAGAGACCATTTATATACATTTGAAAAACAGTTACACTTATTAGGAATAAAATTATAAAAACATGCATGGTGCAGCTAACAATGATATCAGAATAGTGCATAACTCTGGGAAAGAAGGAATAAGGCAATGTTTTAACTGTGTTAATATTCTATTTATATAAAGGGAAAGACAAATTTGAAGTAAATATGGAAAAACTTTTTGTAAAATCTGAGGGTGGACATAACCCTTTTCATTCATATATATAATTTCAACCCTATACTATCTAAGATTCATTCCAAATCTAACTGTATTTTACCTAAAAAGGGAATTGATATATAATGATAAACTGATATGTAATGTACAATACCATAAAATTCACTCTTTCAACATGTGTAATTTAATGGTTTTTAATATATTTACAATGTGTAATCGTCACCACTTTGTAATTCCACAATATTTTCATTACCTCAAAAGTAAACCTATTAGTTGTCATTCCCCATTCCCAGCTCCCACTTCCCCCACTCCTACACCTGGTTCCTAGAAACCTCTAGTCTACTCTTTCTCTGTTTTTCCTATTCTAGACACTTCAAATAAATGGAATCATGTAAGTTATGGGCTTTCTGTCTGCTTCTTTCACTTAGTATAATATTTTCAAGATTTATCCATGTTGTATCATGTGCATCATTTATTTAAGGCTGAATACTATTCTTTTGTATGGATGTCACAGTTTGCATACATTTATGAGTTGACGGACACTTGGATTATATCTACTTCTTGGCTATCATGAATAATGCTGCTATGAACTTTCTTGTATATATGTTTATGTGGTTTTATGTTTTCATTTCTCTTGGGCATATACCTAGGAGTAGAATTACTGAGTCATATGGTAACTCTATGTTTAACCATATGAGGGAATGCCAAGCTGTTTTCTAAAGTGGCTGTGCCATTTTACATTCCTATCAGTGATATATGTATGAGTGTTCTAATTTTTCCATGTCCTTGGTAACACAATAACAGTTTTCTCTATATAGCCAACCTAGTAGGTTTGAAGTTGTATCTCTTTGTGGTTTGTATTTGCATTTCCCCCATGACTAAAAATTAGCTCTTTTTTTTTGAAGATTTTATTTATTCATTTGAGACAGAGAGATACAGAGAGAGAGAGCATGAGCAGGGGGAGAGGCAGAGGGAAAGGGAGAAGCAGACTCCCTGCTGAGCCGGGAGCCCTACATGGGGTTCAATCCCAGGATCTGGAGATCATGACCTGAGCCAAAGGCGGACATTTAACCATCTGAGCCACCCAGGTGCCCCTAAACATGAGTTCTTTCCATGTGCTTATTGGAGAAATATTTACTTGGATCCTTGGCCCATTTTAAAACTGGTTTATTTGTCATTTTATTGCTGAATTGTTGAGTTCTTTATATATTCTGGATATATGTCTCTTGTCAGAAAAATGATTTGTAAGCATTTTTTCTATTATGTGAGTTGTCTTTTTCACTTTCCTGGTAGTATCTTTTGAAGCACAAAATATTTTAATTTTGATGATGTCCAATTTATTTTTTTCTTTGGTTACATATGCTTTTTGGAGTCATATCTAAGAAACCATTGTTTAATCCAAGATCATGAGAATTTACCCTATGTTTTCCTTTTGTAGTTTTAACTCTTACATTGAGGTTTCTTTTTTTTAATGTCATTTCCTTTTATTCTTTTTTATTTTTTAAAAGATATTCATTTATTTATTCATGAGAGACAGAGAGAGAGGCAGAGGGAGAAGCAGGCTCCCAAGGAGCAGGGAGCCCAATGCAGGACTCAATTCCAGGACTCTGGGATCATGACCTGAGCCAAAGGCAGACGCTTAACCATCTGAGCCACCCAGGCGCCCTACATTGAGGTTTCTGATCCACTTCAAGTTAGCGCTTTTGTATATGGTGTGAAGCAGTGGTCCAAATTCATTCTTTTGCATGTGGATATTGAGTTATTATAGCTCTATTTTTTAGAAATGTTTAATTTTTCTATTAAATGATCTTGATATCCTTGTCTAAAAGCAATTGACCCTGCCAGCAATTCCCAGCAATATCTTCTTTTTTATCTGACTATAGTATTTATCATTACTACACATCTTCTCTATCACGTTGTATTGCCATTTAACTTTAGTGCTTTTGAGGACAAGAATGATGAGTTATAAACATTTATATTTCCCAAAGTACACTGCCAGATATTTTGTTCTAGATTTGTTGAATGACTCTTGAATGGATGAAGAGAGTTTAAAATACCTTCTGACACTATTGTCCTAGATTCACATTCAACATGTGACTGAATTTTTCCCACCTTTCTTTCATAACAAAAATACATACTTTTGGAGATATTTAAAGAAATATAAAATAAAATTTGGAGTTCAGCTTAAATAGTAACTCCCCCCCTTCTACTTTCCAAAGTTTTCTACTCCATGAAGGCAATAATGATTCCTTTCTAACTTGAGTGCCCTGCCATAGACATATTTTTCCTCTCTGAATTCTGTAGACTACAACATTATTTAATCACAATATTATTTTATGTTACTTTCTTGAGAAGCATGACAAATGACATTGTCACCACTCAAAGGAGTGTTCACTTGAAAGCACCAGGGCCAGTTCTCTGGTATCTGGTGAAAACAGATGTTAGCATTCCAATCACAAAGTGTATCTGCACCCTACAGGTATGGACAGGAGCAAAGTCGAACTCAACATTTAGATCAATGTTTGATTAGATTCATCATAGATATTGACCCAGATTGTCCTGGTTCCTTGAGCATTTGCCAACAAGTGTTTCGTCAATCCTTTATTCTCTTTCTTAGCCTGCATAGAGAGTGTGTTGGAACATAGGATTAGCAACTCAAAGTTCATTAGGCCCAGGAGACTTGAAGAAACCTTTTAGATTTAGTCATGCTGAGGGAGCCATGTTTTTTCTCTATCAGGTTGGGAATGTGCCACACTTAGAGAAATTAGTTATTCCAACAAAATGTTTTTTTCTCTCTTTTTCTGTGCCAGAATGAGACTCCAGGGAATAAGCAGAGTTGATGTTGCTTGAAGAAATTTCAAGGTTTCCCAATTCCCAGAGCTCAAGTAGCCATGGAAATAAGCAATGGCCAAAAATGTACTTGGGCTGGATAGGAATTGGGAGCCCTTTGAGAAAAGAGAACATAAATATGTGCTATGTGATATTACTCTCTGGAATTGGATAGGCTTCTGTTGGCTTGGCGTTTTAAGAAAAAAAAGTAAAAAATAATAGAAAAAATGGGCTCCTTTGTGTGGGTTTGTTAGGTAGGTAGTGATGGTGGTGAGAGGAGTGGGTTGGCTTTGCTAGAGTGAGGTAGGATTGGTGGCGATAGTACAGATTGCATATATTTTGGTAAAAGATTTTTGAAAATAAAATAAACTGGTCTTAGATTCATTCACATTTCATTTGCTTAAGGAATTAGTAACCTTTCTCATTGGGGTGTCAAAAAATGGATGATTTGATCTTCTTACCATTTTATTAGAAAAAAAGCTATGCTATGTTCCCAAGTTGGCTTATATACAAAAGCAAGTTTATCAAAAATTAACACAACTTGTTCCTGTGACCCCTTAGGCATTGACAAGGGGTTTCACAATGTTATAAATAGATTTAGCAAATGCAACATTAGCATAATTCATGGAATTTATGCCATTTTTTCTTTATATTTATGACCATAAGAGCCCCATCAATAAAATCCTTAGTCCTTCATTTTTTCATGAGCCAAATTCTCTTGACCCAAAAGACTCAGCCCTATATTAAGTGCTATGCTCAAGGGGACTCTCTAAACACAGTGCAGGGGGCCACTTTCTATGCCACCTGCTCCCATTTATGTTCCATACCATCGGTGTTCAGGGGTCCAGTTGGGTCCTCTCTAGCAACACTAGCCCAAGAGCTTGGCTTACTAGTGTCAGCATGCATTCTCACTTCCAGAATTCTAGCATCACACCTCAAGTGTTATTTGTATAGCCCAGGCTTTTTTATTGCAGCGTTTATTTCTGCTACTGCTTCATCATTTTTTAATTTATCTGACTCAGCTCCAGGTAGTTTTTGCTCAATCTTTGGCAGGTTGTTAACCAGCATGTGTGTTTGGGGCAGCAATTCATTCATCCATTTTGACACCTACACCTGACATCTTCATTAATGCCCAGCACAAATTTCTCAGTTCCGGATCTGTTTGGTGTCTACGTATTCCTTCTGTATCCAGCTCTTTGCCACAAAGTATATTTCATGTAAATGTCACTTTTTTTCAAATGTTTCACATGTTCTACAGTGGAACCATATGCCTTATAGAAATGGTGTCTTTTCAAGTCTGTATCCAAACATAGCTTGTCAATAACATCTCACAAATTCTAAGTCAGCTTGTAATATTTCGCACTTTTTCTGAAATGTTTTCTTTAGGGCTTATAAACTTCTTCCCATGCAATTGCCTATGTTCTGTACTCTTGTGTTCTTTTTTTGACATCAGCTACAACCACATTACTACCTTTTTATTGCCCTTTCAATTAATCATAGTCAGCTGAGATACTGCCTCAAGACAATGTTTATTGAGTTTGGGGCTATCTCTGTCACAGAAATTCTTCTACTTTGGACTTTCTTCGATTGTATGACCACTTGCTAAACTCTTAAAACATCAGTGACATTCAGTTCCCAAAAAACCTACACTGAGGAAGAAATAGTGATGCTACTTTTAGGGAATTAATTTAAGATTTATGGTCAGGGGTGCCTGGGTGGCTTAGTCAGTTAAGTGTCTGCCTTTGGCTCAGGTCATGATCCCAGGGTTCATGGGCTCCCTGCTCAGTGGGGGGTCTGCTTCTCCCTCTCCCTCTGTATGCTCTCTCTCTCTCTAAATAAAATCTTAAAAAAAGAAAAAAAGATTATGGTCAGGTATTATGAGTTGCTCACATGAGCAGGGAACCCCAGGAGAGTCACATTGACAGGTAAGTAAGTTGTGCCTGGTCTATAAATGTGACTTTAGAGTTGTTGGTTTTCTTTGTTTATATAGTTGTCACCATTGTTACACAATTGTTAACATTTCGTTGAGTGCTTACCATGTGCTGGGTACTCTGCTAAGGGCTTCTCTTATTATCCCTGTTTTATAGATGAGGGAATAGAAACTCAGGTGGATGAGTCACTTGTTTAAAGACATAAAACCAGTAAGTGGTAAATTAGGTATTTGAACTTAGGTAGTGTAACTTCAGAATCCATATTTCTCTTAACCTTCACATTGTACAGCCTTCTTATGATGATACCTAATGTCTTTTGTGCACTTATAATGATCTAGGCACACAGTATAGTTAGCCACCATGTACTTATTAGTTTATCAAATCATTTCATCAGCCCTTCAAGACAGGTGACACCATTGTTTTTCTTTTACAAATGAAGAAACTGAGGCTTAGAGGAAATAAGTAGTGTCTCCAAAATGACATAGCTAGTAAGTAGCAGAGACAGGATTTGAACTCATATCTGCAAACACTATGCTATACTGTACCAGTAAAGGATTAACAATTAACAAAGAGAAAAGCTGATCTATAGGTTCCCATAGCAAGAGGCAAAAATCATATCTCTAATACTGCTGCTTGCAGGGCCTATTTAATGGAAGATGTTGGGATATATAATCAATATCAATAATTTGTATGTGGTTATTCCTGATATTAAAAATGATAAGATTTCCCAAGGAACATGGAATCAATAACTTTCTTCATTAAGAAATTTGACTTGTCAAGAATGATCTTGTCAGAAATAGCACTAAGGAGAGATGGAGTAGAATGTGATGTGTATGCCTAGGAAAAGTGAATATATATAAATCTGTACTACAGTAGAAACAGCAAAAGAAAGAATGAATCAAAGGATTGTGCTTTTATAATAGCCCCCTCCCTCTAGCAACAACCTGCCAGTGAACTGCTAGGATCTATATTTGTCTGTCTATTTGGCAGGAGAGATTGGCACATTGAAGAAATAGGATATTTGACTGGAGAAGGTATGAAAGATGATTTAAGAATATGAGCTGCTGCCTAAGGAAGACAGGCCAGGGTAGACTTCCACAGTGGGAGGCATGGAAGCCCTGAGTAGTACGGGGATGTGTGGCAGAAGCCCACTAGAAAGTTAGAAAGATACTCAGAGACAGATTTTATGTACATCAGACCTTTGATCATGGCTAACCTTAATTTTAGGTATCATTTATTTCTACTTCTGAGAATCTTAAAATTATCTGAGAGAAATAAAATACTTTTTTTTTTAATTCTAGAGTTTGGGTTGGGAAATTGCTGCTTCCTAACATACTGAGGTTAGCAGGGATTTAGAATTTGCTGCCAGCCTTCTCTTGGAACGTTTTTCCCTTGGCATAGCCCTAGAAATGCTAACTTTGAAAAATGGCATCTGGCTAGCTGCCCCTAACTCAGCCACTCTTGAATTTCTACTAAAGTGTATATGAAGACATAGAAAATGATGAGAACTCAAAACAATGCTGATAATTTGGGCTGACAGTCAAATTATTGCCAGAACTAGGGAGAAATTTTCAGTAGGTAAAAATCTGAAAGAAATGGATTGAAAAATGTAATCAGTGGACCACTCATACTGTGCAGCTAGACATTTGGTAAGCTAATGCACTGAGACTAGATAGAAAAAATGCTGTTTTGCTCCCATACAGTATAAATACTGATTCCAAAATGCAAATTCTATATTCAGCAAAACAGGATATATTTATTTTATTGCATGAAAGGTGCTATTTTCGTGGGCTAGAAAGTAGGCCACCACCCCCTAAAATATTGTCATTCTTCCTATATATACTTGGGAACTAAAGCTACCAGAAAAAAATTAGGAAAGAAAGCAAAGGATGGAAAATATTTTGGCTTTGGGAGTTTGAGAATGAAGCAGTGGTGAATCACATTCTTAAGAATTAGAGCCCACAAACAAATTTCTGTAAGTAGGAACAGAGAAAAGAAGAATCTTGGTAGGAGTATATTTCAGGGATTGTAGTATTTCATGTATTCCATCAGTTCAAATTATCAACAAGGCAGTCATTTGGGTAAGGAGAGGATCAAATATTAGTTCAAAGGAGATACATTAGATGAAATCAAGTTAGACACAGAGAACAGATAACCGAGAATAGGAGACGAATATATCAACCTATCATCCAGTTGTATATCTGATAAAGGGATTTCTCTAAGACCCAGTTTGAACACAGCTTAGGAAAAATTATTGTGTCCTAATTGTTGGCAAAAATAGGGTCAGGATAGATTGTAACTCCTTTGAAATAAGTAATAAAAGAAAAAAACAATATGAAACATATGGCAAACTTGCGAAGAGGCTAAAAGACAAAATTATTCTGTAGAATCAAAGAGCACATTTCTGAAAATACATTTTTAAAGGAGTCAGAAAAATATTAGAAAATATTTTATTATTTTAACTAAAATGCAAGATGACCAACTTCTACGTAGAAAAAGCAAAGTATAAAATGGCAGGTGTTCAGAACCTTTTGTAGGTTTATGGACCACTTTAAAAATCTGATGAAAATTTTAGACGTTCTCTCCACATAAAACAAATTTATATAGTCACATTTTTTCCCCATTCAGTTTCTGGAGTTTCACATATCCTCTGAAGGCTGTTTATAAAGCTCAGTCTAAACCCCTGCCACAATCAAAGAACAGATGAAGATAACAGAATGAGACTACTAAAAATGGGAAATAAGATAAAAGATTACAAGTAATTAAAACTCAGCCACAGATTTATATTGTCAATGAAGTCGTATAAAGAGCAGATTTGACAATGTTGACAATCAAATCAGTAAGAGTGTCATACATACTTTAAAAAATTCTCAGAAAGCACTGAAAAAGACAAAGATGAGACCCATCTTCTCCAGATGATAAACTTGAAGAATGGATAACTGGTTTAATGATCTTAAGTATCCCTAAGGAGGAAAAAAAACCAACTAAAACAATAATGAGATGTATATAGAAAAAAAAAAAACTTTCCTAAATTGAGAAAAGTTGGCCCATCACAGTCTAGGCAAAATTAGTGAAAAGAAGAAAGAGAAGATAGCCACACTTTCTAAACTTTTTTTTCTGTTGTTGTTTTAAATCATAGGTTGTTTGGCATACAAATATCGATAGCCAAGAGGGACTACAAATAATAATAAAAGCAGAAAAAATATAATATAGTGCTTAAGACCTTGTGCTGTAGAGCCAGGCCAATTCTACCACTTAGCACTTATATGGATCCGGATGAAGTAAGTAATTATTCTGAATCTGTCTTCACATCTCTGAAACAGAAATATTCAGTTACCTCACAGGACTATTGTGAAAATTAAATGAGATAATTTATATAAAATAGTTAGTAAAAGGAGGCATGGCCTGTCTGTAACTATATTGCTGCTACTATCATCATCATCATCATCACCACTGTCATCATTGTAATGGGTGGTAAGATTGTAGATAATTTTTAGTTTCTTTACTATTTTTTATATTTTCCAAATTTTCTACAATGAGCATATGTTACTTTTGTAATCAGGAAAATAGGTAACTTAAAAAATAACTATATACAAATTGATATATAGAGTGCAGGGCAAACATAGAGGCATGACAGGGCCACAGAAAGCTTAGAAATGTAAATTTTTAAACTAATTTTCCTAATTTTTGGCAACAAGCATATATTAGTTTTATAATTAAAACTTTATTTTATTTTACAAGCTTATTTTATTTAAAAGGTATGTGAGCTACACATACTCACTGTAGAGGGTTGGGACCCTGCAGAAGAGTACAAGAGGATGTGTTCAGTGTCCTGTTTACCAAGAAATGAACATTGTTGATTTTTGTGTGTACATATGTGTGTATTTTTTTGTGTGTATTTCCATTTCTATGTTTATTGCACTCTTGAGGTAATACCAAACATGTAGTTCCATATCCTGCTTTGTCTAACCTAATATTGTACCGGGAAAATTTACCCATTCAATTGAAATCTCTATAAACATCATTTTTAATAGTTGCTCAGATGATTCAGCTATTCTGCAATTGTGGTATATCTAGATTGTTCATGATTTTCTGTTGTTATGTTTGATGCTCTAACAAACATATATGTATATGACTTTTATTTTGAATTTCTGATTATTTCCTTAAAATTGATTCCTAGAAGCAGAGATACTAGGCCAAAAAAAAAAGATATACATTCCTAAGACTCTTAATGAATCTTTATGCCTCCCAGAAAAGTTGTAACAATTTGTACTCCTCTTCCACCTACTCTCTAAACACTCTAGTCTCATCAGTTTTAGTTGTTTTAACTTTCATTATTTTGCTTACATATGAACTTGAACATTTATTTTCATCTTAATTGGCCAGTTGTAGTTCCTCCTGTGTGACTTTTGTCATGTTTCTCTTTTGTAGTCTCAGATATTTCTTTGTGACTTGTAATAACCATATCTATTCTGAAGATAAATACTTGCACATTAAAAAACAAAAAGAAATCCATGATATTCTCAGTAAACTAAGAATAGAGGAGAACTTCCTCAACCTGGTGAAGAATATCTACAAAAAAGTTACAGCTAACATCATATTAATGGTAAGAAACTCAAAGATTTCCAACCAAGAGCAGGTGCAAGGCCTTTTTAACATCTCACTGAAAGTTCTAGCTAATGCAATAAGACAAGAAAAGGAAGTAAAAGATATAAAGATAGATTGGGAAGGAAGAAATGAAAATGTCTTTGTTTGAAGATAGCATGATCATCTATGTAGAAAATTCAAAGCATCAATAACAACCAAAAAACCCTCCTGGAAATAATAAACATTTATAGTAAGGTTGCAGGATACAAAATTAATATACAAAAGTCAATCACTTATCTGTATACCAGCATGAACAAGTACAATTTGCAATTTGAAACATAATACCATTTACATTAGCACCCCCCAAAATGAAATACTTAGGTACAAATCTAACAAAATATGTAACAGATTTATATGAGAAAAACTACAAAACTCTAATGAATTAAATCAAAGAATAACTAAACAAATGGAGTGATATTCTATGTTTATAGATAATGAAGACTCAATATTGTCAAGATGTCAGTTCTTTCCAACTTGATCTATAGATTCAATGCAATCCCAATCAAAATCCCAGCAAGTTATTTTCTGGATGTTGACAAACTAATTCTGAAGTTTATATAGAGAGGCAAAAGACACAGATAGCCAACACAATCTGGAAAGAGAAGGAACTGACATTATCTGACTTAAAGACTTAGTATAAAGCTACCGTAATCAAGACAGTGTGGTTTTGGTGAAAGAATAGACAGATATATCAATGAAACAGAATAGAAATCCCAGAAATAGACTCATAAATGTAGTCAACTGAACTTTAACCAAGGAGGCAAGGTAGTACAATGGAGCAAAGATAGTCTTCTCAACAAATGGTGCTGGAACAACTGGACACATAGAGAAAAAAAAAAAAAAGAATCTAGATACAGATCTTATGCCCTTCACAAAAAAACCTAAATGTAAAATTCAAAACTATAAAACTCCTGGAAGATAACATAGGAGAAAACTTAAATGACCTGTATGATGATGACTTTTTAGATACAACACTAAAGGTGAGATCCATGAAAGTAATAAATGATAAGCTGGACGCCCTAAAAATGATTAACTTCTCTTTGGGAAAAAAAAAATGTCAAGGGAATGAGAAGACAAGCTACAGACTGAGAGAAAAGCTTTGCAGAAGACACAGCTGATAAAGGACTGTTATCCCAAATATATAAGCAACTCTTAACACCCAATAATAAGAAAACAAACTCATTACAAATGAGCCAAGATTTTAATAGACACTTCACCAAAGAAGATACACAGATGGCAATTAGCCTATGAAAATGCTACCAGGGAAACGCAAATTAAAACAACAATGAGATACCACTGCATACTTATTAGAATGGCCAAAATCTATAACACTGACAACACCAAATATTAGCAAGAATGTGGAGCAACAGGAACTCTAATTCATTTCAGGTAGGAATGAAAAATATTACAGCCACTTTGGAAGACTGGTGATTTCTTATAAAACTAAACATACTCTTACCACATGATGCAGTAACTGAGCTCTTTTGCATTTACCCAAGGAGTGGAAAATATATGTTCACATAAAAACCTGCACACAGCTGTTTATAGCAATTTGTTCATAATTTCCCAAATCTGGAAACAACTAAGATGTCCTTCATAAGGTGAATGGATAAACTGGTAATTCAGACAATGAAATATTATTCAGTGCCAAAAAGAAATGAGCTATCAAACCATGAAAAGACATGAAAGAAGCTTAAATGCATATTGCTATGGGGTAAGTGAAATAACCCCATCTCACAAGGCTACATATCTTAACTGATTTTAACTGTACAACCTTTGGGAAAAGGTAAAACTACAGAGACAGTAAAAAGATCAGTCACTGCCAGGGGTTGGGAGAGAAGAGGGTGATGAATAGGATTTTTAAGGTAGCGAAAATACTTTGTATGATAATATAATGATGGATACATGTCTTTATATATTTGTCCAAACCCATAGAATGTACACCACCACCAATAGTAAACCTTAATGTAAACTATGGACTTTGGATGACTATGATGTGCCAACATAGGTTTATCAATTGCAACAAATATACCACTTTGGTGGGGGATGTTGATAACAAGGGAGGCTATGCATATTGTGAGAATAGGGGGTATATGGGAAATCTTTATACCTTCCCCTCAATTTTGCTATAAAACTAAAATTGCTCTAAAAATAAGCTTAATAAAAAAGAAAACTTTGTTATAAAGTGTAAATGAAATATTTTCAACCACTGTGACCAGAGACCATAATTTTTATGGTAAAAAGAAAATGGAAAGAAAGAAAGCTTCATAGAATGAGATATAAATGTTCCTCTGGAGAGAATTATGAATTCTAGCCAAGGCTTTCCTTTTAAGCATGTGAAAATTAACATATCATCTGTTTTAATCCATAAATATACTCTTCAGCAATCATTTTCACTTGAAGAGTGTGCCATACTTGCAAAGCCAAATGTTTTTTTTTTCTTCCATTTGTTCTGTTCTTCTTAGTAGGCCCAGAATGGACTGGACACTTTCCAAGGCTGAAATTAAATATGATCTTATAGGATCTCAGTTCTTGGAAATTTTGTGAATGTGTATGTAACTATTATGACAGGGCAAGAATGTGGTATAATAAGAGCATACAATTCTCAGTTAGGATGTCCCTGGCTCTCGTTTCTCAAATGTTTTCAACATCTCTCTGTATTCAGAACTGAAACCTCTGGCATTATTCTTACCTGAGCAACATGTTTCTGTTCTTCCACAGTTGGACTTCCTCAAACTCTATGCTTCTAGTATAAACAGAGCCCAAACTTGCCTGTTGAGAATATATTCTACACTGAGCATAGCTGATGGTGTGCTATACATCCCTTGCTGATGGTGTGCTATACATCCCTTGATACACATTTTCTTTCCTTCCTTTTTCACAGACTCATTCTTTCTTCTCGTTCTCCCCACCCTTAACCATTTTACCATACCTTTCTTCCTCCATTTCATTCCCTGTTTGAATTTACATCCCTTCTCCCATTCCAAAAATGATAAAGTCAAATACCAATCAGAAGGATCCATCCAAGAGTGTTTTCCAAAAAAGTGTGTTATGACCCATTAGTATATATGAATTCAATTTAGTGGGTTGCAAAAATCACTTTAAAATGGAAAAAAAAAGAAAATATCAAAATATATCACATATAGTAAGGCAACTACCTTTTATGAAACAAACTTAAAAGGGTGCTGGGTCCAATGTAGAATGTATTTTATACTGTGGGTCAAGGTCAAAAATGTTTAAGAAACACTGTTATAAAGCACACTTCAGGATGTCAGACAGATTTAGAGACAGAAGTCATCTATCAGCTGGGCAGTGGCCCTGGGTGCCAATCTGTACATGCAGAAACATTTCACAGGTACTAGAAACAGATGGAGAAAATTGCACTTATCAGGACTCTTCAATAAGAAAGTAGTATATATGAGTTAGGCAGATGAGTTTGTAGATAGGATTGTATTGCTTAGAGCAACAGGCAGATACTGAGTCCTTTTTTCCCTGTTCTTCCCCCATATCCACAGAGTTTAACTTGTCATTGCAATAAACATTGAACAAATATTTAAAGTAATTTGATTTGAAGGGACACCAAATTATTAGTCTGCTGAATTTGCTCATGTCTTGACTCATCTGTGTAGACCTTAAACTCAGAGAAAAAAAATGGTGTTGGGAAAAAAGTTAGGATAGTAATAGCTTCTGTAACAAGTAAAACTCAAAATTTCAGTGACTTAAGACAATAGAAGATTTATTTTTGTTCATGTAATTCACATTGCAGGTGTGGGCAAGTCAGTGGGTAGCTTTTCTCCAAATGGTGAGTCAGGAAATCAGATTTTATTTTTTTGCTTACATGAAATATATTAAAATTATAACACCTATTTTATTTTATGTTTTATTATGTTCAGTTAGCCAGCATACAGTACATCATAAGTTTTTGTAGTAGTGTTCAATGATTCATATTCCAAACTGTGGAATCTTCTCCCATAGGGCTTTCAGAGTCTTCTGCATCCATCCCAAAGATGAGGAAAGAAAGAGTGGAAAAAGACACACCCGCTTACTAAAAACTCCCACCTGAAAAGGATAGCCATCACTTCTGCTCATATTCCATTGGCAAGAACTAGTTACTTGGTCACACCTGGATCCAAGGAGGGGCTGGGAAATGTAGTCCCTGACTAGATAGCTGCCTCCCAGCAACATCACTAAACAATAAAGAGAAGCATGCCTCTGCCTTTGGCTCATGATCCCAGGGTCCTGGGATTGAGCCCCAAATAAATAAATAAAAATCTTTAAAACAAAACAAGAGAAGCATGCACTTTTGGTGAACAGCTAGCTCTTTCAGTCACAGTAAATTATAGCACCCATCATGGGGCACCTGGGTGGCTCAGTTGGCTAAGTGTCTGCCTTTGGCTCAGGTCATGATCCCAGGGTCCTGGAATCTAGCCCCGCATTGGGCTCCCTGCTCAGTGGGGAGTCTGCTTCTCCTTCCCCCTACTCTTGCTCTCTCTCTCTCTCTCTCCCTCCCTCTCAAATAAATAAATACAATCTTTAAAAAAAAGTTATAGCACTCATCAAAGTGTCTCTGGAAATTGCCAACACAGACTTTTGGGACACATTGCTCTTCTCTTTATCATCTCTATGGTCTTTTGCTGTGTGACAGGGTTGTGTTGATCATTGGTGCTTATACTTTTTTTCTTTTTTGGATAAAAATAGGCTGTTTCATTTCTATCTTGCTAAGGTCATGATTTCAGCATCTTCACATTTAGCTGCATATTACTTTTATTTTAAATGAATGTAGTTAGCAAGCATGAAGTGTATAAGATAGTAAATCCTAAGTTGTAGTCAGCTACCTCATTTATTCAGCTGTTGATTTCCATTTGGTTGACCAGACAGAGCACTTTGCATTCTATAATATGTGATATTTGGATTCAGTAGAATGGCTTTAAGTTTTGATTAAACAGAAAGCTTGAAAAGGTTTAAAAGGTAAGCCAGTAATATTGAAAACATTACAATCTGGTTTAGATAAACAATCATCTGAGGGATTAGATATAAACATTTTTATTTGGGACAGAAAGCACTTCTTTAGAAATTGCTCAGAATATGATTTTTATGTATGCTCTGAATATCAAAATAGTTCATAATTATGGACAATTGTTGGAAAATGCATTATTGCTTTATTAGAATTCTTGCCCAGTATCAGTATGATACTATTATTTGACTATCAGTTTATTTTTTCTTCTCTGATAATCAGAACAAAATATTGAAATTTGGGATCTTCTAATAGCAACTAGAATTTTCTTCAAAATACCTGTTAGCAGGGTGACTATGGAAAATTGTGTAGCCTATGTCTGAAATGCAATGTGCAAATATCATCAAAATAATGAGATAGATTTGTTGAATTATTACTGATAAACTGACTTTGCCTTCACTGAAATATTTCCAACACTAAATTTATATAACAAATTACTCTCTCTTCTTTCCTTTTTGTTTCCTGCTCTAGTTTAGTGAGCAGGTTAATTAAGTGCTAATATTAAATTCACTGGAGTATACAAAAAAGGACTACCATCCACACTGTTGATTAAATGATTAAATTAAACATCATGGCCAGCCTTCTACCTTGCCATGATGTTTAATTAGAAACATGGGAGCTGTTGGTTTCTTTGTGTAATCTGGCCATCTGAATGTCGATTCTTTTCTAACAAATGACCAGGGAAAAGAGGAAAATAGTGATATGGGAACAATAGCATTTTCTCATTTCAAAAATAATTGATAAATAGCCATTTTGAACTTAGTCAATTACTTTACATCAGTGTTTTCCAATATGTGTTCCTGTGAAACAGTCCATAAAAAGGGCTTTAGAAGCAAATAAGTTAGGGAAACACAACCCTCTCTCACAGATAATCACAATTCATGTTAGCATTTTAAGGGCTTTGAGAAATTCTTTAGTTTGGAAGCCCATTTGACTGTTTTTAACCTAGAGATCTCAATTTATGTTAAACCACTATTTTTGCTTAGTAAGTGTTAACCCTAATCCCTGGATCTCTGCCCAACCCTTTTTTCTTATAAGGAAGAGGTGAGAAATAATGCTTGTAGTTTTTAAAGAGCAGACATATTATTTGTTTTCAAGGTAAGTTGTATACCTGAAAGAACTGGAAACAGGTTTTCAAACAAAAACTTGTATATAAGTGTTCATAGTAGCTCTATTCACAATGGCTAAAAGGAGGAATCAACTCAAATTTCCATCAATAGATGAATGAATAAAGAAACAAGGCATATCCATATAATTATTTGGTCATAAAAGGAAATAAAATAGTGACACATGCTACAAAATAGATGAACTTTGAAAACATGCTAAACAAAAGAGGTCAGTCACATAAGATGACATATTATATATTTCATTTATATGAAATGTTCAGAAGAAGCAAATCTATAGAGACAAAGTAGATTAGTGAGTGATTGCTTAGAGCTGGGGAGATGTAGGGTAGGGAGATGGCAGCTAAAGGGTATAGAGTATCTCTTTGTGATGATGAAAATGTAAAATTGACCACAGTGATGGTTGCACATATCTGTGAATATACAAAAAAACGAATGAATTGCATATATAACATGAATTGTATGGAATGTGAATTATATCTCAATAAAGGCTATTAAAAATAAGTGATAATCGTCATTTAGTAAATACTTAAATGTCCATAAGATCCTCTTCTTAATATAGGGACAATTTGTTTTAAGTGGGGTTATCTTGAAAAAGCTGCTCACTATTTTCTGTTTTTTAATTTAAATCATTAAGAGCAATATTATATACCTCAAAACTGATATATCATATAATAATAAACATATATATAGTATAAACATGGATATTTGTTCCTGTGTATGTGTGTGTGTGTATATATATATATATATATATATATATATACATATACATACATATATATATATATATATTTCAAATGACCTAGTTTGGAGTAATATATATTACTGTAATTGTATATATATGTATATGTATCATATACTATAATATGTATGTGTATTATCAACATACTTTCAAAGAGGTATAATAGAAATGCAAAGTAATATAAATATACTCTTATCCCTGATTTGCAGCAATTAAAAAAAATAACAAAATAAATAATAAAATAATAAAAAAACAAAAAAATAACAACCCAATAGAAGACATTTGGGAGAATTCAGGCCTCCAGATTTTATTGTGAATGTTAAAGACCAATTTGGCATTTTAGGGTTTGTTTATTCTGGTTCTGATCTCACTGGCTCTTTCATCTCAATTTCTTTTACTGTTTTCTCTCTTTTTTTTTTAAATTTCTTAATATTGGAGTGAGCCAGGGCTCAGTCCTTATACCTGTTCTTTTCTTTATCTGCACTGATTCCCCTGGTCATCTCAGCCAGTTTCACATTATTAAATAGCTTTATGTTGATAACTCCTTAATTTCTCCAGACCAGACTTCTCCCCTGAACTAGACTTGAATAGATAATTTGCCTTCTCATCATCTCCATTTGGATGTCTAAGAGATATCTCACACTCAACCAGTCCCCAACTAAACTGATCTTTTTTCTAAATCCTGCTCCATCTAATCTTCATTTCATATTTAATGGCTAATCCATTTTTCCTGTTCCTCAGGTTAAAATCTTTGAGTAACCTTGACTTGTCTCTCATATTTCAGTCATGCTGCCCCTATAGGGCCTTTGCACTGACTGTTCTCTCCACCTGGAATGTTCTCCCCCTGATATCCATATGCTGGGGTCCCTTTCTTCCTTTAATCCTTTGTTCATATGTCACTTTTTTTTAAAAATGAGGACCACACAAATCACACCACTTATAATTGCAAACACTCGGCACCACTGATTCCCTGCCTACTCTGTTTTTTCCATAATATTTATCACCATCTAACATGCTATAAGATTTACTTACTTATTCTGTTAATGTTTAACTGTCTTTCCCCAGTAGAATGTAAATGACATGAGGGCAGAGATTTTTGTCTATTTTGCTTACCTCATGTATCCATAGTGCCAGAAACTGTAATGGGCATATGGGTAGCACTCAATAAATACTGTTCAATGAACCAATGATACTATGTTACATATGGTCTCTATTATTTTTAATGACCCTAAACACGGTTCTTCATGTTGGCAATGACTGATGTGGATTTTCCCAAACAAATGTAACATTTCCCTTCTTTTTTTTCCCAATATTTATTTATTTATTTGAGAGAGAAAGAGGGAGAGAGAGAGAGCATGAGTTAGATGGGCAGAGGGAGAGGGAGAGAGAATCTGAAGCAGACTCCAAGCTGAGCATGGAGCCCAAGGCAGGGCTTCATCTCACAACCCCGAGATCAAGACTTGAGCCAAAACCAAGAGTTGGACACTTAACAGACTGTGCCACCCAGGTGCCCCTCTAATACTCCCTTTCATAGGACACATGGTGTGTATTTTCTGACTGGACCAACATGTGCTCTTTATAACAATGAACAAGCAGCTATTCTTTAACCACATGCCCTCTCCACACACAACTATCTCCAATTCAAATTAAGTGTCAAGCTGTAACCTTTTTATTTAAAAATTTTATTTATTTATTTGAGAGAGAGATAGAGAGAAAGCACAGGCAGGGGGAGTGTCAGAGGGGGAGTGAGGGAGAAGCAGACTCCCCACTGAGGACAGAGCCCAACATGGGGCTCAATCCCAGGACCTTGAGATCATGACCTGAGTTGAAGGCAGATGCTTAACCGACTGAGCCACTCAGGTGCCCTCAAGTTGTAATCTTTATCAGTTACTGAAAATATTTCCAATTTTTATAATTTTCCACTAGAAAGTCAGCAAGAGCCTTGTTTTCTGAATTTTCTCTTTTTTTCTTTTCTAAACATTTCCCCTATACAGCTTCAAAAGTGAAACCAAGGACATTTTATATGAAAGTTGGTGTTATGATAACATCTAATTATCACTCATATTTCACACTGAATGTGTTTTTTGAAAGTTCTCAAGGCTTTGTTCTCTTACCAACATTAACTTGTCTCTAAAAGCAGGTAGTTTACAGCCTAGCAAAGAAAGCAAAATAGTTTATGTGTGAAATTAGCACAAATTAATCAAGCTATGAGAACTTTAATTTCAGATTTGGGAACTTAAATGATTCTTATATTTAAGTTGTCAACCTCATAGTCTCATTAGTCTAAATTTTACATTTAATTGATGAGGACTATGCTGCCTCCTTAGAACTGGCACATATAGTTTATAAGTTACATGATGTCCAGTGGGAAACACTGCTTTAGGATTCCTTTCCCTGGGTCTTAGTTCCAGCCTTTTCATTAACTTATGTGATTTCAGACTAATTGTTTATTCTTTCTGTGCCTCAGGGTTTTTAAACACAAGAATTCAGAGAGGTATTCTTCTGCTGTATCTGTCTTAGAGAAAGAGACATTGATGTGTGCTGAACCGAGCATAGGTTTTGGAGTCATAAAGACCTGTATTCAAATCCTGCCTCAGCCACTAACTGGCTTTGTGGCTTTAGGGAAGTCAGTATCACTGATCCTTATTTCTGTCATCTCCAAAATAATGATAAGACCTAACTCACAAGATTTTAAGGATTAGGTAAGTAATTTGAAAAGTGCCTAACATAGGGACTGGCACAAATCTTGCTTTTCTTTGCTTCTCCACCTGCCTCTGTCCTAGTTGTAAAATGAGGTTGTGAGCATTAAATTTTATATAAGTGACTATCATGTAGTAGGTGCTTAATAACTGTCAGTTTTTTGGATGTTCAATAAAGTAATTAAGGTTACTAAATAAGGAAGGGTGAATATTACAAATAGTAGGGAAGAGGAAAATGAGAAAGCAAAATTTTAAAGAAAACATGAGAACTTGGTAAATTTAATAATTATTCCTATTTAAAATAACAATGTCCCATTGGTTTGAGTTCTTATCTTCCCAAATGTCTAAAATATCTCAAAACTAAAATCTCTGCTGTGTAAATGAGCCCATTATCTGAGCCCTATATTTTTACAAAGATTTTATAAGATATGTAATATAGATTCATAACTAAAAAAGTGTTTAAATTATGAAATTCATCCCTTTGCCCAACATGTTTAACAATCAGAGCACTATTTGCTGTTAATTGGAATCTGGTGTACAATACACAGGGCTCACTGACCTTGGAAATAAGTATCTTAGAGGAATGTGTGTTTTTATAAAAGGATACCAGTTAATTTTAAGAACTTCATATATGCCTTTTTTATATGCTCCCAAAGTGAAATGTACAATATATGTGACTACTAAAGGTAAATGTTTGCTAATGTCTTGAAGGGAAAAGGCCATTTGCAAGTTCATTGATTTTGGTCCTATTGCAATGAGTATTTGTAACACGTCTTGCCTTGATTTAATTCACTATTCGTCATGTGTAAGTGGTAATATGCTCCAATCTATATAGACCTTTTTGATTTTCATACAATTTACTTCCTTTTTTTCCAGCTTATTTTAGAATCAAATGGGTAAATACTTTTTTTCTTTTTATAGGATCATAAGAGTAGTCCTGCTCCTCTGGGCTTTTAAAAAGATGTATAAATATAACTTAATAGTAAAATACATGCTAATTTTATTGTTTTTAACTAAATTTAAAAGCATGATGTATAACTACATAGCATTTGCTATAATTCCAGATATGGAGGTATAGAAAAGTGCAACTCACTTAAGGTGAATACAGAGTCATTTATATTCAACCATCTGAGCTGAAGTTAGCAAAAGAGAATGAAAGTAACAATTATTTTGGCTCCTAATGGAAAATTCTAAATAAAACCTAATTCATGAAAGGGACTTTAACTTTTTGATGCTCAGCTTAACTGTTCAGTTCAACAAACATTTATCCTGAGCAGTCTACCACAGTGCTGAAGAGCATGGGCTTTGCAACCAAGTACCTGGGTTTGGATTCCTATAACACAGTTTACTCTCTGACTCTAAGAAAGTTATTCAACAGCTAATTGTCTTAGTTTCTTCAACTGTACAGTTGGGCTCTCATACCTACTTTGCAAGAATGTAGTAAGGATTCAACAGGAAAATATGTATGGGTGCCTGGCTATAGAAAGGACTCAATAAGTGGTAACTGCTAATACAATGTATTAGAGTCTGTGCCAGACTCTATGCATTGGTTATGCAAAGATAAATAAGACATTATCTGGTATTGAACTTAAACTATAAACAGAATGTATATTGACATACAACTATAATGTCGCTGGCTTTACAAATAACATGTACCAATCAGCCACATTATTTATCTGTCTATATTGCCAATATTATAGGAAATATATACTATATAAGCAATGCTGAAATGAGCTCTGTGTGTGTAAGAGCTTGAGAATATATGAGTTCTCAAGCCCTGATATAAAATTGCTGGTGGGGCTTAAGTTGGCTATGGTTTTACAATACAAAATATGCTAGTTATAAAATGTATTTTGTGGAAATTAATTATATCCTTAACATCTTTAGAATGGGATAAACATTTAAGAAAAGCAAAGTTTGTTTTGCTCTAAATTGACTAATTTTACAATAAAATTTACATTTTGGAAAATAGGTATTTTGTTGTTGTTGTTGCTCAGAAGCTTCACATGGAAAACTTCTAAGGAAGCCAAAAGAGCATGCATCAACTATCTATAAGTTTGCTGGTCAATCTCTGTAGATTGCTTTATAGTTGAAAGATATAGCCTTCCAGAATACAGTAAAATGTAATAAATCACTTTTTGGGGGGGATTGTGTTTATTGTTTTGAGGTCACAGGTCAAGTCACTCATCCCCACCAGGAAGGGAGGCAGACACCCTGGGCGTGGGGTTGGGGTGGGGCGCCCAGGGTGGGCGAACTCCTTTATTCCACCTTTGGAGGCCCCTGGGGCCTGGGAAATTGGCTGTGCCCTGCCTGCCCTCCCCACCGAGAGTGCATCTATTTTAACAAAGGAAACATCAACCCACAAACAATGTTTTAATTATCTCATTGATAGTTATGTATTAATTTCTCAGGAGGGAAGAACTTTGAGGGTGTGTCATAGGCACTGATCATTCATCAATTAAAAGAACCTATATAGTAGAAATGTGGTAGATGAGTAAAAGATAGGTGTTTCCCACGTCATCTTCTTCCCTCCCTGCATTCATCAGTCGATAGAGCTAAAAGAGTATCATTAGAATGATACCAAATTCTTCTGGTGTCCAAGTTACAAAATTCAGTTTTCCAATTAAATACCAATTAATTTAGCATTTTATTCAGAAAGAACTCTCTGTCAACTAGCAATCCATATTTGTCAAATTCTGATCAGAGCTCACAATGGTGACTGAAAGCTCAGCAAGATTCTTCTGAATCAGAGGAGATTCATTTATCTGCAGTGTA
This sequence comes from Callorhinus ursinus, assembly GCF_003265705.2. Lineage (NCBI taxonomy): Eukaryota > Metazoa > Chordata > Mammalia > Carnivora > Otariidae > Callorhinus > Callorhinus ursinus. The sequence goes on along the minus strand of NW_027397157.1, from coordinate 1,370,716 downwards.
ATATTTATGTATGGACTATATTTTGATGCATCCTTTAGCAATTCATCATTCCTGGATAGTATATCAGGTGTGATTATAAGTGATGTGACTGCTTTTTTGGGGTGGCTTATAAATGGCTTCTGAAGGCAATTGTAAAAGAAAAGTTAAAAATGTCTTCAACAACTCCAGTACTGTATGAATGTATGCTTCCAACAGCTACCATAATTAAAAGTCATTTTCTTTATTTATTCTGCTTGTCTGAGAAGTTATAGAGATGAGGGTCTTGGCCCTGTCTTCAAGGATATTGTTGTCTAGTTGAGGAGATTAACAGGTCAATAGGCATTTATTTATAGTGTAGTGTGATAAGTGCTCTACAGAAGAAAGCACAGGGCCTGTAGGAGCCCAGAAGAACAGTTAATGAAGTTAGAGAAGCCTTTGTAAAGTGGAATGAAAACATACATTTGGAAGATAAGTTCTGAGATGTTCATGTCAAATATTGTGTCACAATATCTATGTTTACATCTTATATTTTGGCATTCTCTTTAGTGACAAAATCCTTAGCAAAACATTCCACATGAAAAAGAATTACATAATTGTTTTGTCTTCTCTATTACAAGCAATTGCTATACTCAGGCTCAGAAAAAAAGGTTGAGGAACTTTATTTGACTTCTTTGTTTTGATACCTTGTATCTAAACTAACTGGCTTAGTATAAGATGAACAATGAATCCAAAAAATAGGGTTACATTTTTAAATGGAACAGAGATATTCATCATTTTGAATATAAATGTTTATTTTTCTCCCATAAACTGCAGCCATAGTACGTGTTCTATGTGTTTCTGATTTTCCTGGTAACATGAATCAAAGATTCAATTACCCCAATCAACAGCCAAGCATGCCAATCTGGACACTAGCACACCTAGTATATGTTTTCTTAGTATAGCTCATAATCTAATTTTCTTTTCCCTCTCTACTTCTCTTCTTTGCACTTTGTATAGAATAACTGTTTTTGTTCAACAGTGAATTGAATAAGAGTGCAGAAGATGGCAATTAGGTTGTGTTCCAAACTGACAAAATTAGTCTGTAGAAATCAAAAGGTGTCCAGGGACAGTTACATTGAAGATAGAGTTAAGGGGATATTCTTCCTCTCTGCCCTGGACCAATAGGTCCAACTGAATTAATTCAGCTGGCAAGCTATTTAAAAAAATGCTGTGTGTGTAAAATAAATTCACAGGGAAACAGTGTTAACTCTAAAGCACTCTGTAGATAAGCATGTTTCACACAGCAGACATTGACTCTAGAGAAGAGGAAAACCACAGTGATTTTCAATCATTAATAATAAGTCTTCAAATCATAAGTAAGCAGCATGGAGAAGTAATTTTTCCCTTTTTGCCATCATGATCCACAAAACCATGGCTGTTTTGAAGCATAGATTCATTTTAATTCAATACATATTTCTTGAAGACTTGCTAGGTGCTATGTGCTGGAGATGTGGTGATACACAAGACAGACATAGTTCCTGTCCTCATGGAATTTCCAGTCTGGCAGGCAAAACAGATATTACACAAGGGGTTATAAGCATTATGACTGTTATGAAAGAAAAGTCGATGAGGTTGGGAGTATAATAGAGAGCTTAATTTAGCCTTGAAGCAGATAGCTATGGTCAGAGTCTTATCTACACTGTAGCTTGGAGATGGGAAGGGCAGAGGAGAGAATATCCAGGCTCTATTATTTGTAGCTGAAATATGCTTAAAAGTCACTGGGACACTTTCTTCAGGACACTTGGGTGTGGGACAGTCTCTCCCTGGTTCACATGCTTTATATGCACTTATTTCCTCTCTAAGCTGGAGTGCCCATTACTCTTTACATTCCCCTCAAGATAATGGAGTCATTTCTTAAGTGCTAAACTTCCCAAGCTCTGTAACTTTTAAGTGTTAAACTTCCCATGCTTTGTAACTCTTCTAGAAGGGTTAACCCTTACCCATCACTTAGGAACTCTTTTAGGTGTGTTCTCCAATAATTCTATGGCATTCTTAGACCCAGCCCAATGTCTTTACCCTTCTTCTATCTGGCTTCAGAATCTTGTCTCCTAGTAGGAAATGTAAGGAGTTAAATTTGGTTTTAGCCACTACCATTGTTCATTCACTGAGAGTCTTCTATGTCAAAGAGTGCGCTGTGAGTAGGAGTCAGTTTTCTCTATTAGTGAAAAACTACCAGAGGGCAAGAAAGTAATTTTTAATAAAGTAGAAGGGTATTATGAAATCTAACATTATTTGTTCTGGTACTTAAAGTGATTCAAAGTTGCTTTCTGGGGTAAAAGGAAGTATATACAAAAGAGTTGGGGATCAGTACATTTTCCTGTGTTCCACAAGTATTCTGCAGAAAGCCTGGTAAATTGTCTTTCTGCAGATCTGTTCTGTTGTGGGCAAGTAAAGGACATAGAGGAGAGAGTGTAGCTTTTCCTTCACACCCAGCTCTGACTGACTTGGTAGGTAAAAGATAACCCTGGAATATGCTGAATTGGGAGGAAGATCTGATTTCTAAGTCCCCACAGTGCTATTGACTGACACTAACCCTGGGTAACTCATTTCCCTTCTCTGGGACTCAGTTTCACCATCTGTAAAGATGAGACAGTTCAACCATAATTCTGTGGCTTTCTTCATAGCCTTAAGCATTCCACAGAGACACCATTAGGAAGAATTCTGGTGGCCAAAGGTTTACCACTCATGCATACCCCCAGCCCCTTGTTTTCAACAAGAGCAGCTCAGCTTTTATATCTAGTCAGGAAATGGGCAGAAGCCATGAGCAGACATTTCTCTAAAGAACACATACAAATAGCTAACAGATACATGAAAAAAAAGCTCAACATCACTTGGCATCAGGAAAATACAAATCAAAACCACAGTAAGATAGTAAGATACCACCTTACACATTTAGTCAGAATGGCTAAAATAAACAATGCAGGAAGTAACAGATGTTGGCAAGGATGTGGAGAAAGGGGAACCCTCTTACCCTGTTGGTGGGAATGCAGACTGGTGTAGCCAGTCTTGAAAACAGTAAGGAGGTTTCTCAAAAAGTTAAAAATAGAACTACATATGACACAGGAATTGCACTACTAGGCATTTACCCAAATGATACAAAAATAGTGATTCAAAGGGGCACATGCACCCCAATGTTTATAGCAACAATGTTCACAATAGCCAAAATATGGAAAGAGCCCAGATGTCCATTGACAGATGAATGAATAAAGAAGATGTGGTATGTATGTATACACACACACACACAATGAAATATTACTCAGCCATCAAAAATAATGAAATCTTGCCATTTTCAATGATGTGATAGAACTAGAGGGTATTATGCTAAGTGAAATAAGTCAGTCAGAGAAACACAAATATATGATCACTCATATGTGAATTTAAGGAAAGAAACAGCTGAACATAGGCAAGGGAAGGAAAAATAAAAAGATAAAAACAGTGAGAGAGGCAAACCGTAAGAGACTCTTAACTATAGGAAAAAAGAGCAGCTCAGCATTCATCTTCTTTCATATTTTCATCTCTACCTATAACTTCATTTGACCAAAAGGGCTTATATCTTTTACAAAAATTATAAGCCATTGTACCAGGTAATTTCTAAGTATGATTTTTTATATTTCTTTAGATATTCTGTTCCAAAACACCCTCATGCTGCTGGATAATTCAGAAAGCCAGCTGTTGTAGGAGGATGTGGCTTAGACAGAAGGATAAAAATCCCTGAAGGCCTAAAGGGGAATAATTTCCTCTTCTTGAATGTATATTTGCTGCTGCTGAGTTAAGATATGACAGTGGAAAGTGGATTGTTCCTCTGGATGTAGCCAGAGGGGTTCCCTTGAATGAGGTCAGCAAACTAATAGTCCAAGCCCAGACAGATGTAGGTTTAAGAGTAGATACTCCAAAGGTATCAATTACCAGTGTCTTGTACTTCCACAGTGAGCTAGGAAGGGCCTCAGGTCTGGAATTGTTCCTGAGTGCAAAGTCTCTTGGAGCAAGGGAGGAACAAATCTTAGAAAGCTTTTAATTTGTAGAATTGCCCTTTGTCTTTGGATGGGACTATGTGGGCAGGGAGACCAGATCTGAAGAACTATCTAGGCAGGATGATGCGTGGGGGCCATAGAACTGAGAGGTGAGCTGGGATATGGAGGGAGGAAAGCAGACAATGCTTCTATGAACCCATCCTGCCTAATCAAAATGTGATCATTGCTATGGACTGAATGTGTGTGTTCCCCCCAAATTCATATGTTGAAATCTTAACCCCCCAATGTGATGATATTAGGAGTTGGGACCTTAGAAGGTAATTAGTTCATGATGGAGAAGCCCTCGTGAATGGGATTTGTACTCTTATAAAATGGAACCCAGAAAGCTCTCTCACGCTCTTTCTGCCAAGTGACGATAAAATAAGAAGAAAAAGTCTACAGCCCAGGAGGCTCTCACCAGAAACTAACCATGCCTGCACCTTGATCTCAGATTTCCAATTTCCAGAATGGTGAGAAATTTGTTTATAAACAACCCAGTCTAGGGTATTTTGCTATAACAGCATGAACTAAGACAATCATCTTGAGGGACTTTGAGATCCAAGGAAACACACACATTACTTTTATTCGGGAATTTTACAATCAGAAACGGACTTTAGAAATTTGATTTTATACTATTTTTATTGTGATTATTTCAGTTAGTTTTGTCTTCATTTTACTAACATTGCTTTTGAAAATGTCATGCCAGATACAAATGTAGTGATCCAAAGGGGTACCTGTACCCCAATGTTTATAGCAGCAATGTCCACAATAGCCAAACTATGGAAAGAGCCAAGATATGTCCATCAACAGATGAATGGATAAAGAAGATGTGGTGTGTGTGTGTGTGTGTGTGTATACATATATATATATATATATATATATATATATATATAATGGAATATTATGCAGCCATCAAAAAATTGAAATCTTGCCATTTGCAATGATATGGATGGAACTAGAGGGTATTATGCCAAGCGAAATAAGTCAATCAGAGAAAGACAAGTATCATATGATCTCACTGATATGAGGAATTCTTAATCTCAGGAAACAAACTGAGGGTTGCTGGAGTGGTGGGAGTGGGAGGGATGGGGTGGCTGGGTGATGGACATTGGGGAGGGTATGTGTTGTGGTGAGCACTGTGAATTGTGTAAGACTGATGAATTACAGACCTGTACTTCTGAAACAAATAATACATTATATGTTAAAAAAAAAAGAAGATAGTAGGAAGGGAAAAATGAAGGGGGGAAAATCGGAGGGGGAGACGAACCGTGAGAGACTATGGACTCTGAGAAACAAACTGAGGGTTTAAGAGGGGAGGGGGATGCAGGATGGGTTAGCCGGGTGATGGGTAATAAGGAGGGCACATATTGAATGGAATACTGGGTGTTATACGCGAACAATGAATCATGAAACACTACATCAAAAAACTAATGATGTAAGGTGACTAACCTAACATAAAATAAAATTTAAAAAAATAAATTAAAAAAATATCATGCAATAATTATTATCCAAAGAAAATTTATTTCCACATAGAGTATCATGTCATATTTCTTTAGGACTATTCTTGGTTGGGCTGGCATCATGGACATGTGACCTGCGCAGGTGTTTTTTTTTTTTTTTTTTTACTGCTCCGCTATTGCTTTCTTGAAATTCTTAATAACTTTTGAACAAGGGATCCTGCAGTTTCATTTTGTATCAAGTTCCACAAATTATGGATTGTTAGTATCTATCTTATCCTAATTTCACTAGGTTATATGGTCCCTGGGTGGTGGTAGGGAAAAATGTGGACAGAAATGTGATTTGTTGCAGACCCCAAACATCCAGAGTTTGTCATCCAGCCTGACTATCAGGTTGAACTGGATAGAAATTGAGATGACCCTGGTTCTTGAGATTGGGAGGTGAAGTGTGAAGTTCCATGAGATCTAGGTATAGTCCTTTCTATGTTGTCACATATGAATTATTTTTAAGGTGCTTCATGTTAACTCTTTTGTAAACTTGGCTACAGAGGCAAAGCAGATAGAATGCTGCATTAGTATTTATTGCTGCCACCAGATAAGAAAAAAGGAAACTGCCTACCACTCTAAAATGCTATTTACAGTACAGATTAATAAGTGAATGCTGGCATACACCTTGGGTGTTCCCATAGGAGAAGTGTTGAAGCATTATTGTGATTATTTATTGTATTGTTTATAGCATTCTCATGAAGCTGTCAGGATGAGGCCAAATATGGTTAACATTGCAGAATTGTAGGCATCAGAGAGAAGAAATGTATCTCAGGCTTAGCAGCCTGGAGGTAAGCTCCAAGTTAACATGCATGACATATTAAAAGCCTATTTCACTTGGATATAATGGCACCAATTGAGTTGTTCGTTACTGACCCATTATCTCTAGGATGCATACTCTAAGGAGTTCTTTGTGAGAAACATTGGGCCTCCTTTTTTCCCCCAAAGGATCTTTTTGGAATTAGCAACAGAGATATGCTAGATATATGAGGACAGTCTGTGGCTGTAGGGCTTTAAGACAAATTAATTTGCTAGCCAATAACCAGAGCCTTGCTGATACCTCTTCTGAATAGGTGAAAAGTCATCTCTCTCTTTTTGGTCTGTTAAAAAAACTATCCAAAGAAAACATGCATACCCTAACTTCTCTCATGCTGGGGAAAGAACTTTAAGAAGAGTATGTCAGACTAATAAAGCTTATTTGTATTAGCCTTTGTTATTTGCAGCTTACATCACCCCATCTGGAAACAGGCTATCATGTGTCTTCTCATTTTTTACATTAGTACTTACATTTAAGCAGAGTTGTATATGGGTCTTCCCCTAGCACTTACTCTTGGTGCTCAGGGACTCATAGTGGTCCCTTGCAGTTCCTGAAATCAATCTTGCTCTGAAATGGGGCCACCCAGTGTGTAGCTTCTCCTTCCTACAGTCATTTAGAGTTATTGATTTACACTGAAAGCAATGAAAATTGGAGCATATTTTTTAATAGCCTTTTTTTTCCCAAGGACTGCCAGGAAGATTGGCCCCTTTTCCAATATGATGGAGGTTTTTTTTTTTTTTTTTTTGACTTAGTGCCTTATTCGTGAGGTTTCCTCTGGCATTTGAGGGTACCAACTGAAGATCATGCCCCATGAGTACAACTGACTTCATGTGTGGGTACAGCCAGTAACTATCCACATCAAAGGACATCACTCCTCTCCTTAAAATTTTATTCTCTCTGGCCTGCTAGAATGTTGGGAAGGCCCATATTATGCCTTTCCTTTGCCTCTACTGCTTTCCTTAACCTGAATGCCTTCCTTTGTTCTTTCTTCCTGCCCAAACCCAACCTTCATCACTCCCTCATGTGCCACCATCTTTATGAAGTCTTCTCTAAATATATCTGAAGTCCATCATCCTGTCCTTGAAATTCAGATGGTACTTAAGCTCTTTGCCATAATACTGTTTACTTAGCTATCCTATACCTTAAGTTTCTTTTTTTGTTATTATTGTTTTAGGTCTCTTTAGCCATACAGTTCCTTACAGGGTATACACTTATTTATTTTTCACTCTGTAGAGCAACGGCACCACTTAGTAAATACATGATTGATTATTAAGTCAGTGGAAGGGTTAAACCATTGATGGCTTTATTAAGAATGTGAATATTATATGAAAAGAGCAGTCTTCACACTAACTTGTTAGGTTGACCTAGGACACAGGCTAGGAAATCTATTGGAGAAAAAAAGGAAAGGAAGAATACCTCAGGTGTTACTTAGAATAATAATCAAAAAAGAGATTATTCCTGTTTTAAGATCAGGAAACCAAGGCATAGAGATGTTAACCTAGTTGCTCAGAATTATATATCTAGTAAGTGACAGAACTAAAACTTGAATCCTAATTCTCTGACTAAAGGTTATGCTCTTCCCCAATGTAAAACATGATATCCTAGCAACTGTGGGTAGATGAGAGTCCTTCACTTTTTCTGTCTTTCTTAAAACATAGCACTCAGGGAAGTATGTGTGTGTATGGGAAAGGGGAGTTGGGGAAAAAGAATAGCTATTTACTTACTTCTTTGAATTTTGAGTGCTGGCTAATTGCAATATGTGAATCAAAACTTAGTTAATCTCTTTTCATCTTCACCCTCATTCTTGTAACAACTCATCCCCTCCCTCATTTCACTCCTCTACACATTCCATTTTTCTCCACCTCCCCCCAAATATCTAATCACAGTTTTGCAAGAAAAAGTTACAGACTAAATACTGCTATATTCACACCTGGAATTTACATTGATTTTACTGAATCAAGCTCTGACTGCCACTTTGTGTTGCATTCCCATAGTAGAATGGGAGAAAGAAAAAAACTGAAAGCTCAGCAACCACAGCTCCTAAATTTGTACATTTATAACTTTGCTCTTCCTTGACAAGTCACCTCTAACTTTGTTTTTGAAAAGGAGACACAAATTAGAATGATACTATAATAAATATATTTTGATTACTTTGTATTTGAAAAATGCACAGAAGGGTGTTGCTCTATAGTAACAGAAAATAATGATTTTTTTTGATAAGAGATGGAGAAGGTATAAAAAAGCTTGTAAAAGCATCCTGAGAACTCTAGTCTCTCTGACCTACTACAGTAATAATCAGAGGGCCTCTGACACATCTTTCTACCTACAGTGGCCCTCCATGTGCCTAAATGTAAGCTCAGTGTCACTTGTGCTCAGAAGGAAAAAGATTAAAAATCAAAATCAAAAGAAGCTGCCTGAGTAGGAAAAAAAAACCCAAAAACCAAACCTGAACAAACCAGAATGGAATAGGACCATTAAATGCCAGACTAAGGAACTTTGATGTTAGCCTAAAGGCAATTGAGAACTATTGAAAATATGGCAGGAAGAGATTAGACAAGGTGCCTAGGCTCTAATGACTACTTGATGGCTGAGCTAGAACTAAAATCAAAGTCCTTTATTTTAATTCCTATGTATTGGGTTGTTTCTCTAAGTAACAGCATTTGGGATAGAAATATAAAAGTGTAGTGATTATATGTAAGTGATGAATCACTAAATTCTACTCCTGAAACCAATACTACACTATATGTTAACTAACTTGAATTTAAATTTTTTTTAAAAGTCAAATAAGAAAAAGAAATAGAAAAGTGCAGTGATTAAGGGATTGGGCTCTAGACTCAGATGTCTGTTTACATTTAATTTCCACCACTGTGTAACTGTATGAACTTGGGTCCCAGTTTCCACATCTGTACAATGAGAATAATAAGAGTACTTATGTCATCAGATTGTTTTGAGGATTAAATGAGATAGTGTGTAAGATTTAGCACAATGTTTCTGGCACATAGTAAGTACTTAATAAATGGTGGTTGCCATTAAAAGGAAAAGGGAAGGGAAGAGAGGGGAAGGGAAAAGAAGATTTAAAAAGGGAAGAGAAGAAAAAGAAAAAACAGCCAAAGATCAAATATTGCTGTCTTGGAGTCAGATCACATTTGGGGATGTGAACTGACCTGGATCCTGAGCCCTTGCCTGATTTTTAATGTCTTGTTCAATCAAAGGTCTGAATTTTCCTTTCAGGTTTGCTTGAGTCGCTAGGTCTCTTGTCTCCATTCACCCTGTGAAATGATGTCTGTTTTGCTGCCATCCACATCCTGATACTAGAGCATACTACTGTTATCATGGCTTGGCTCCCCTCACCATGAATATTTTTTCAAGTCTCCTTCCAGTCTCAGCTCACTTGTCACCTCATTGAAAATTCTTCCTTGACCAACTTGTATATATATATATATATATATATATATATATAGCTATATATATAGCTACCCCTACCCCATCCCTTCAGGAACATTTAATCACATTATTTTATTTTATTTTTCCATAAAATATAGTATTAACTCAGATTACCTAATGTGGTTATTTATTTATTGTCTGATCTTCTCCACTGAAATTTAAGCTACTTAAGGGCAGAGGCCCTGTCTGTCTTATATTCAGCACTTTTTCTTAAGCTCCCAGTACAGTACCTGGACCAGAGTAGATGCTCAATAACAATGTGCTGGATGAATGAATGAATGAATGAATGAATGAATTTGGTAGGTGCTTATTGAACAGTTATTATGTACTTAAAGCCTGACTACTTGTTTTGGAGGATAGATACAGCTGGCTTCCTGAAGAGTTTACCAATACAAATGCCAAATTTTAAAAGGTTGATGTGTGCCGAGTTTCTTGTTTCCTGTCACTGTGGCTTTCACACCAGCAGTAGTTCAGGAACTATTTCAAGCTTCATGGGCCAAAGTACTTTCAACTCCCTCTACAGACCTGGACCATTGACCATTGGACCAATGAGTTCTAAAAACATTGACATGGTAAAATCTATCTCCTAACATAGTCCCCAAATGATTTTGAAGGTAAGTAAATATACTTGGGAAGCTGATGTTTTGCCAAGATTTTTGCCATGTGCTAAAGGTAAACACCACTAATACAGTGAGCCTAAAAAGACTGGTATTTTTAGGAATTTTCTCTATTGACCTCTCTATAAGAAGAAATGGACAGTCTTAAGAGGAAGCCCTGATAAGAGGAAAAATCATTTTCCCCAAGTGCAGAGGGTAGGAAACTCTAAATTAGCAACTGCTACTAATGATAACCACCACCAAGGCCAGGTAGTGCATAGTTTATACCAGGAACCATGCTAAGTGCTTTACTCACATCTCCTCTAAGGAACAGAAAGACACTGTAGGGTTGAGATCGACAGAACTTCATTTTTGCTATGTATCACTAGGCCATTTATTTTACTGGAATAAGACACATCAACATCCTAGCTTAAGGATATTGGAGGGTGCTGTTTTAGGGACCTTAACTGTGCTTTTTCTATTGCTTCTCTCCACAATCCTTGGGGTAACTCTACAATCTCTGTCTCTCAGCTTCATTATCCATTCACGTTCTCTGGGCCTTTGCATCCACTATTTAGACAATGAGGCTGATGCTACAAGCTCTAACTACCAAACAGCACATTTACTCCTACCATCTAGGAGTGCTAGACGGCTGTTACTTCATTTTCTCTGTCTTGTAAAATGTCTACACAAATTTTGGGCATTCCTTTTGTCATTGTTAATGATTATCATTACTTGCCTGGGTTTCTTCATCCGGGAGTGGTACTAATGGTAACCAGTTCTTATCATTACATGTGGCTACCTAGCAGAATCAAAGTACCCACAGCCCTTGGGTGATCAGATGTTGAATAGTTTGCTGAATCTGGTAGTATTTTGTGAGTGATAGACATGGTATTTCAGAAATGAGATCTAAATTTAACTGAGCTATGATAGAGTTTTCCAGGTTTTAGTAAGTGCATGTTGGGCTTTCTTTTTTAAAACTTATAAAATGTACTGTTTTTATATTATTTGATAAAGAAAAAAATTTTGAATAGTCTTTATTGAGGTAAAATTGGTATACAACATTATGTAAGTTTCAGGTATACAATATTATAATTTGATATTTGTACACATTACAAAATGATTATTACCATTAGTCTAGTTACCATCTATCACCATTCACTTCAGCTCCTTCATTCACTTTGCCCACCCTCCAACCCCCTTCCCCTCTGGTAACGACCAATCTATTCTCTGTATCTATATGTTTGTTTTTATTTTGTTTTATATCTTTGTTTTGTTCTTTAGATTCTACATAAAAGTGAAATCATAAGTTATTTGTCCTCCTCCATTGGACTTACTTCACTTAGCATAATACCCTAAATGTCCATCCATGTTATCAAAAATGGCAAAAATTTCCTTCTTTTTTATGTCTGAGTAGTATTCCATTGTATGTATGTATGTACAGGTGCATGCACGTGCACACACACACACACACACACAGCGTATCTTCTTCACACATTCATCCATAGACACTTAGGTTGTTACAATATCTTGGTTATTGTAAATAATGCTGCAATAAACATATGGGTACATGTATCTTTTTGGATTGGTGTTTTCATATTCTTTTGATAAATACACAGAAATGCAATAGCTGGATCATATGGTAGTTCTATTTTTAAGTTTTTGGAAATCTCCATGCTGTTTTCCATGGTGGCTATACCAGTTTACATTCCCACCAACGGTTCCCTTTTTGCCACATCCTAACACTTGTTTTCTCTTGTCTTTTTGATAATAACCATTCTAACAGGTCTAGGATAATATCTCATTGTGGTTTTGGTTTGCATTCCCCTAATTCTTAGTGATATTAAAGAACTTTTCATGTGCCTGTTGGGCATATGCATGTCTTCTTTGGAAAAATGTCTATTCAGATCCTCTGCCCATTTTTAAATCAAGTTGTTTGGTTTTTTGTTGTTGAGTTGTATGTTTTTTTATATATTTTGGATATTAACCCCTTATCAGATACGGGTTTGGCAAATATCTTCCCCCATTCAATAGGTTGCCTTTTCATTTTGTTGATGGTTTCCTTTGCTGTGCCAAAGCTTTTTAGTTTGATGTAGTCTCATTTGTTTATTTTTGCTTTTGTTTCCCTTGCCTTGGCATCAGATCTACAAACACATTGCTAAGAATGATTTCAAGGAGCCTGTTTTCTCCTAGGAATTTTATGGTTTCAGGTCCTATATTCAAGTCTTTAATCCATTTCGAGTTAATTTTTGTGTATGGTATCATTCTTTTGCATGTGGCTGTTCAGTTTTCCCAGCAGCATTTATTGAAGAAATGTTCCCCATTGTATATTCTTGCCTCCTTTCTTGTAAATTAATTGACTGTATATGTGTGAGTTTATTTCTGGGCTCTCTATTCTGTTCCATTGATCTATGCATCTGTTCTTTATGCCAATACCATACTATCTTGATTACTATAGCTTTGTAGTATAGTTTGAAATCAGAGAGTATGAAACCTCCGGCTTTGTTCTTCTTTCTTAAGATCTCTTTGGCTATTTAAGATCTTTTGTGGTTCCACACAAATTTTAGGATTATTTGTTCCAGTTCTGTGGAAAATACCATTGGGATTTTGATAAGGATTGCATTGAATCTGTAGATTGCTTTGGGTAATATGGACACTTAAACAATATTAATTCTTCCAGTCCATGAGCATGAAATATATTTCCCTTTATTTGTTTCTTCATTGTTTTTAAATCAGTATCTTGTCATTTTCAGTGTACAGGTCTTTCATCTCCTTAGTTAAATTTATTCCTAGGTATTTTGTTCTTTTTGATGCAATTGTAAACATGATTATCAATTTCTCTTTTGATAGCTTGTTATTAATGTATATAAATGCAACAGATTTTTGTATATTGATTTTATATCCTGCAAATTCATTTAGCCTCAGTTTTTTTTTGGGGGGGTAGACTCTTTAAGGTTTTCTACATATAGTATCATGCCATCTTTGAACAGTGGTAGTTTTACCTCTACCCTTCAGATTTGGATGCCTTCGTTTCTTTATCTTGACAGTGCTGTGGCTAGGGCTTCCAATACTTTGTTGAATGAAAGTGGCAAGAATGGGCATCCTTGCCTTTTTCCTTATTTTAGAGGAAAAACTTTGATATTTTCACTGTTGAGTATGATATTTTTGGTAGCTTTGTCATATAAGGCCTTTATTGTGTTGAGTTACATTCCCTCTATGCCCACTTTGTTGAGTTTTTATCATAAATGGATGTTGAATTTTATAAATGAGTTTTCTGCATTTTATTGAGATGATCATATGATTTTTTATCCTTCATTCTGTTAATGTAGTGTATCACATTGATTTACAGATGTTGAACCATCCTTGCATCTTTGGAATAAATCCTACTTGATCACAGTGTATCATCCTTTTAATGTATTGTTGAATTTGGTTTGCTAGTATTTTGTTAAGCATTTTAACATCTATGTTCATCAGGGATAGTGGCCTATAATTTTCTTTTTTTGTGGTATTCTTGTCTGGTTTTGATATCAGGGTAATGTTGGCCTCATAAAATGAGTTTGGAAGTATTCTCTCCTCTTCAGTTTTCCGGAAGAGTTTGAGAAGCATAGGTATTAAATCTTCTTTGAATGTGTGAAAGAATTCACCAGTGAAACCATCTGGTCCTAGACTTTAGTTTGTTGGGAGGTTTTCATTACTGATTTAATCTCCTTGCTAGTATTGATCTATTCAGATTTTCTATTTCTTCTTGAATCAGTCTTAGAAGATTGTATGCATCTAGGAATTTATCTATTTCTTGTAGGTTGTCCAGTTTGTTGACCAATATTTGTTCATTGTTGTCTCATGATCATTTGTATTTCTGTGGTAATCAGTTGTAACTCCTCTTTCATTCCTGCTTTTATTTATTTGAGCCCTCTCTCTTTTTTTTCTTGGTGAGTCTAGCTAAAGGTTTGTTAATTTTGTTTATCTTTTGGAATAACCAGCTCTTAGTTTCATTGATCTTTTCTATTACCTTTTTTAGTTTCTATTTCACTTGTTTCTGCTCTAACCTTTATTATTTCCTTTACTATGTTTGGGCTTATTTTATTCTTCTTTTTCTAGTTCTTTTAGGTATAAAGGCATATGGTTTATTTGAGATTTTTCTCATTTCTTGAAGTAGGCCTGTATCATTATAAACTTCCCTTTTAAAAGTGTTTTTCTCGCATCCCATAGATTTTCATTTTCATTTGTCTTCAGATTTTTTTTTCCATTGATTTCTTCATTGACACTATGGTTGTTGGTTAGTATCTGTGAGCTATGGCAAGGACAAGGGAGGGCACTAATATGTTGTCTTCCTGCTCATGTTCCCTGGCGGCACCTCTGTAGCTTCTGATGTGTGGGAAACCTGAAGCCTGCCCTTCAAGTTGAAGCTCCGGGACAGGAAAATAAGCCTTTTTCACTTAAAGACTGGGGATGTGTTTCATTTTTTTATTATGTTCAGTTAGCCACTGTATAGTACACCATAAGTTTTTGATGTGGTATTCAATGATTCATTAGTTGCATATAACACCCAGTGCTCAACACAACACGTGCCCTCCTTAGTATGCATCACCCTGTTACCCTATCCCCCCATGCCCCTCCCCTGAAACCCTCAGTTTGTTTCTCGGGGTCCATAGTCTCTCATGGTTCATCTCCCTCTCTGATTTCTCCCCCTTCAGAACATAAGCAATAGCATGGGGGATGTGTTTCAATCTGATGTTTGTGCTGTGCCCTAGGGAGTGGTAGCCTGCCAAAGATGGTCTCTGTAATTGTTTCAGACTTATGTGGCCCAGAAATACAATTTCCTCCTGGCCACTGGAGCCAGGTACTCAAGGAGCATCCCCTGTACTCAAGGGTTGCAGTCATGTCAAGGCCTGCTGCCACTGTGGTGCTCAGGGACCAGGTACGCAGCTGACTCAGCCATGGTAGGGCAGGCTGCAGGTGTCACACAAGAGGGCAGAGTGCTTGGCTGGCCTGGCTTTGGTGTGCAAGGGCTGGGGCTGGGCTCTGGGCTGAGGTGGAGTGGGTCACGGCTGTGGTGCATGGTGACAGGGTACTGGGCTGTCCTGCTGTGGCATGCTGGGTTGGGGTGTGAGCATCCTGACAGCCCTGGCAGGCCACTCCCACCGGAGCTAGCCGACTAAGGGCAGAGGAGTATGAAAATGGCACTAGCCTGCATTGGCATCAATAAGGTGGAAGAAGAAAAATGCAAAAATGATATCTGCCAGTACCTCTGTCCCTGGAAAAAGTCCTAACAGTTTCCTACCACTTTGGCAGATGCTTTAAGATTAACAAATGAGTCTCCTTCACATATGGTCTAGGCCCCTTTCAAACTGTTGACTTTATACTGAGTCCTGGGGCCAGTGTGTCTGTGCATGAGCCTTTTAAGAACAGATTTTCCATTTCTTATAGCCCCATTGTTGTCCTAGAAGTAAGCCCCATTGGTTTTCAATGCCAGATGCTTTGGGGGCTTGTTTCATTAGTGCAGTTCCCAGGGTTGGGGTGCCTGATAAGGGACACAAACCTCTTACTTCTCAGTGACAAGATCTGTGTATGAGATCCATTCTGGCTGTGGGTCACCACACCTGGAGTGGATTTTCTTGTGAGACAATGTCTCTGCCTTTCCTACTCATCTCAAGGTGGCCTTTTTATCCATTGTAGCAGAGGTGCTGTTCAGCCAGATTTTAGGTCCTTTTCAGAGGGAATTGTTCCATATGTAGCTTTAGATTTGTTGTGTTTGTGGGAGGAGGTGATTTTAGGATTATTCTATGCCACCATCTTGAACCCCACTTGCCTTGAATAGTCTTAAGGCAGTAGTTAACATTTAAATTTGTTCTTCCCACCAGGAAATTTCATTATAAATCTAACTATTCATATGTAACCTCACACATCTCACACAGTAATGTTATTTGCATAACAAGAAATCATTTCCTTCAGGAATGCTGAGCATGTCCTACACACATCAGTGTGGCTTTATGGAAAACATTCTGAGTCTAGGTGTTTCTTATGGACATTACTGAGGTCAGTGCCCTCACCTGTCATCCCAAATTAGAAATCACTCCTGGATCTTATTGTGCCCTCAGGGCTAGTAAATATATTCCATGCCCCTGGACCTAAATAACATATCA
Source organism: Callorhinus ursinus (assembly GCF_003265705.2). Taxonomy (NCBI): domain Eukaryota; kingdom Metazoa; phylum Chordata; class Mammalia; order Carnivora; family Otariidae; genus Callorhinus; species Callorhinus ursinus. The sequence continues at coordinate 1,354,186 of NW_027397157.1, read as the reverse complement.
GCAGTGTCCTTTACCTTCCTTGGGCCAGTTTATAGGTTCTGAAATAGATGATGCTTTTAAGTTTGGAGTTTAAATTGGGTCTGAAGAGAAACAAAATACCTTCTTTTTAGACTCTTCCATGCTTCTTCCATTTTCATTCTAATATTTTTGACACCAAGTTTCTTTCAATCCTGCTTTAAGAGACTCTTTCTGCAATATTTAAAATAGATAGGGTATCTACAAATATCAAAACATAAAGGTAAGTATCAGGGCACCTGGGTGGCTCAGTTGGTTAGGTGTCTGCCTTCGACTGGGCTCATGGTCCCAGGGTCTTGGGATCGAGCTCCACATCCGGGTTCCCTTCTCAGTGGGGAGCCTACTTCTCCCTCTCCCACTCCCCCTGCTTGTGTGCTTTCTCTCTCTCTGTCAAACAAATAAAATCTTAAAAAAATAAATAAAAATAAAGGTAAGTATCTTTTAAATACATAGGATTCATTTTCCGCACATACTGTAACAATGATAGGATATATGTGTACATGTGTTTGTGTGTGTGTGTGCATGTAATTATGCAATTAGATACTATTCTTTATGGATCTATGATAGATTCACAGGTATTTTCAATGATCTGTGAAATCTAATGGTGAGTGTATGTTATTCAAAATTCACTAATAATTCCAGGTTGGGTTTAAAAACTGTCCAATAACTGCTTTACAGAACTAATATTATTTATATTCATTCATTTCAGCCAATTCCTAAACAAAAGCTTCAGAGAAAACAATTTACTTTGGCTTTGCCTAAGATATATGCCTAATGGTTGACTTGTCATTTTATTACATTGCATTACCTGTCTTTATCATGGTACTCCATTATGGCAGGGATTAATTTCTTGTGTATACAAGAAAAAGAAGAAATAATTCCCTACCTATCTCTCTACCTGAATCAACATCAAAGATATGCAGATATGATTCATGAATATGAGTTAGTTTGGACAATATGACAGACTAGATATCCTTGGAATCAAGTGTAGTGCTTTAAAGAAAAAAGTCTTATGCATGGATCCCAACCTGGGGATTCCATTTAAATGGTAGATTATGGGACTCAAATATGAGTATTTTTTAAATTGCCCCACATGAATCTAATCTAGCCAAGGGGAGAACCATTCCTCTAGGTCAGACATTTTCTGTAAAGGATAGCATAGTAAATATTTTAGATTTTTCAGGTCAGTCAGTATATGTTGCAACTACTCAATTTCCCACTGCAGCTTGAAAGCAACCATAGACAATACATAAATGAATAATTGTGGCTGTGTTTGAATAAAACTATAAAAACAGGAAGGAGAGCCATATTTGGCCCAAAGGCAGTAATTGCTGACTCCTACACTACGTCACTGATTCTTCAATTTTAGTATGCATCAGATCACCTAGAGGGGTTATTAAAATACAGATTGTTGGGTTCCTCCTTAAAAGTTTCTGATCTAGTAGATGAAGGAGGGGAGCAAGAATTGGTATTTCTAACAAGTTTCTAGGTGATGCTAATCCTGCTTGTTTGAAAACCATACTTTGAGAACAAATGATCGAGACCCTTTTAGCTCTAGTCCATTTTCTACATTGCTTTATGATTACTCTACTACAGCCTATTTTTAGCCTATTTTTAAAGTTAGTGGAAGATTTTTTCATGTGTCTGTTGCCCATTTGTATGTCTTCTTTGGAGAAATGTCTATTCATGTCTTCTGCCCATTTCTTGACTGGATTATTTGTTTTTTGGGTGTTGAGTTTTATAAGTTCCATCAGAGAAATACAAATCAAAACCACAATGAGATAACACCTCACACCAGTGAGAATGGCTAAAATTAACAAGTCAGGAAACAACAAATATTGGCGAGAATGCAGAGAAAGGGGAACCCTTTTGCACTATTGGTGGGAATGCAAACTGGTACAGCCACTCTGGAAAATAGTATGGAGGTTCTTCAAAAAGTTAAATGCAGAGCTAACCTCTGACCCAACTATTGCATTACTAGGTATTTACATCAAAGATACAAATGTAATGATCTGAAGAGGTGCGTGCACCCCAATGTTTACAGCAGCAATGCCACAATAGCCAAACTATGGAAAGAGTCCAGATGTTCATCAACAGATGAATGGATAAAGAAGATGTGGTGTATATATACAATGGAATATTACTTAGGTATCAGAAAGGATGAATACTTACCATTGACATTGACGTGGATGGAACTGGAGGGTATTATGCTGAGCGAAATAAGTCAATCAGAGAAAGACAATTATCATATGGTTTCACTCATATGTGGAATATAAGAAACAGTGCAGAGGATCATAGCAGAAGGGAGGGAAAACTTAATGGGAAGTAATCAGAGAGGGAGACAAACCATGAGACATGACAAACCATGTTAACTATAGGAAACAAACTGAGGGTTGCTGGAGAGGAGGTGGGTGGGGGAATGGGGTAATTGAGTGATGGGTATTGAGGGCACATGATGTGATGAGTACTGTGTGTTATATGCAACTCATGAATTATCGAACTCTACATCAGAAACTAATGGTATACTATATGTTGGCTAATTGAATTTAAACAAAAAATAAAGTTAGTGGAAGAGCAGAATAATTCTTCATATGATAAAATATATTAATAAAATATCAGTACAAAACCAGCATCATAGTTAATTATAAAACTAAGAATATTCTCATTGAAGCTGGAAACTAGGCAATATCATCACTATTATTTGACTTAGTTCTGGATGTACCAGCTAGTGCAATTAGATGAAAGAAGGAAATAAAATATTTAAAAAGTGGAGAAAAAAAGGCACAATGATCATCATTTGCAAATGATATGATTGTTATATCTGGAAAATCCAAGTACTAGTGAAACATTATTAGAATTATATAGTATATAAATACATATCTATAGCAATATAGAAAATTTGTAATGGTTTCCCTATATAAAAGCAGTTAAAACTTATAATTAATATCTTCTGATCATTAAGAAACTTGTAGAACCAATATGAAGAAAAAGATTTTTTTTTAAAAAGATTTTATTTATTTGTTTGACAGAGAGAGACACAGTGAGAGAGGGAACACAAGCAGGGGGAGTGGGAGAGGGAGAAGCAGGCTCCCCGCCGAGCAGGGAGCCCGATGCGGGGCTCGATCCCAGGACCCTGGGACTGTGACCTGAGCTGAAGGTAGATGCTTAACAACTGAGCCACCCAGGCACCCCAAAGAAAAAGTTTAAAACTCCATTGAGGGACATAAATAGATAGAAAGAGATACTCTGTTCTTGGATAGAAAGACAATATTGAAAAGATGTTAAAATTTGATGTGATCCCAACTAAAATACCAAGGGAACTATGAACTAGGCATAATTATTCCAAAATACATACAAAATATGAAAATAAACATGTGAGGGTAAGTAGGAAAATTATGAAAAGTAGGAGTAATAAACAAGGATTAATTTTATAATACATATTACAAACTGTAGTAATAAAGGAACATGAATAGGAAGACATATCAAATAAATAGATTTTTTTATCCCAAAGTAGACCCAGTCACTACTATAATTAAAGAGCCATATTAAAATAGAAAATTATGTTGAAATTCACTCTGCATTTAAGGAGAGAAAGGTAACTAAAAACTCCCTATTTCATTCTTTATACCAAAACTAATTCCAAAAAGAAGATTTGAAAATGAAATAAATAAAATTGTAAGAGTAATGGAAGTAAATACTGGCTATGGATGGGAATAGGGTTCTTGAAATATAAAAGGCCTAAGATACAAAATATAGAAATTTTAGTGGCAAATATCAGTAAATGTCACTATATAAATTTTTAAATTCTGCACAGAAAACATGCAGTGATCAAAGGCAAAAGCTGAAGAATATTTTGCAACACATGTGACAGATAAAGGGTTGGGATGCCTGGGTGGCTCAGTGGGTTGAGTGTCTGATTCTTGGTTTTGGCTCAACTGTGGTCTTGGCATCATGAGATTGAGCCCAGAGTCTGGCTCGCCGCTCAGTGGGGAATCTGCTTCTTTCCTTCTCCCTCTGCCCCTCCCTCCACTCACACTCTTTCCCTCTCTCAAATAAATAAATAAATACTTTACAAAAGGCTAATAATTTGCATTATTATGAATCGATACAAGATCACCATTCAATACAAAAGGAAGGAGATAACCAGCAATTCAATCAAAAAGAATACACACACACAGGGGCGCCCTGGGTAGCTCAGATGGTGTTAAGCAGCTGTCTTCAGCTCAGGTCATGACCTCCAGGTCTTGGGATAGAGCTGCATGTTGGGTTCCCAGCTCAGTGGGGAGTCTGTTTCTCCCTCTCCCTCTGCCTCTCCCCGTGCTTGTGCTTTCTCTGTCTCTCTCCCTCTCAAATGAATAAATAAAATCTTTTCTAAAAAAACCCACAAGTGGCTTATAAATTTAGGAAACAATCTTCAGTTTCACTCATGAGTAAATGCAGATGAAAGTGAGTAATAAATATTAAATTTTGATAATATGTAGTGTTGGCAAGTGAACAGATAACATAGTTAGAAGCAAATCCATTACTAGAAATTTGTCCTACTGATTGGTAATTTTCAATCTGGGGTGATTTGCCACCAAGGGGACATTTGACAATGTCTGGAGACATTTTTGATTGTCATAACAGGACAGGGGATGCTACTGGAATCTAGTGGATAGAGGCCAGAGATAATACTAAACATCCTACAATGTATAGAACACCCTAAAACAGAGAAATATTTGACCAAAAGTGTCAGTTGTGCTGAGGTTGAAAAATCCTGCTATAGATATATATGTTTACACAGATGTATGTTCAAGGGTGTTCTTTGTAACATTGTTCATAAAAACAAAAGACTGAAAGTGAGCTAAATGTTCATCAGCAGGAATCTGATCAAATAAAGTATGACATACCCACAGAGTGCTATTATGCAGTCTATAAGAAGACTAAGGTATATATATGCTGATAGGAAAATATTTACAAGATATGCTAAGTAAAGAAAATATAAAAATACAGAACAGTGTATACAATATGTCCCCACTTGTAAAGAAAAGGATATACATGTGTGTGTATAATGCATATATATTATATATTATGCATGTATGTATATAGGCATATACATGTGAAAATCTGCAAGAATGCACAATAAATTATTGAAAATGGTAAGTGGTCACTCTTGGGTAGTAGATCTCCAGGTAGGAGATCACTTTTTATTGTGTTCTCTTTTGTGTCATTTGAAATTTAACTTTATGAAAGTGTTATCTTTGTATTTTTTAAGAAACCCAGGCTGATATTACTCCATCTTACCTTCCCAAGTCTCTCTCTCATTTTCTCCCTAAACAGAACCTACTCTCCAGGAAAGATGGACCAAAGTATTCATTCATTCATTCATTCATTCACTCTGTGCCCTCTGCCTATGAAATCCTTCTCCCAGTTCCCATTTTTTGCCTTTTAAAATCCTTCAAGGAAAGTCCCATCTCAAAGAATACTTCCTACACCCAGTCTTTTCTAGTCTCCTTAGTCACTTGGGATCACCATTTCATTTATACACACATAGCACTTTGTGTATTTTTAAGGCATGCAAACCCTGTGCTGTAATTTATGAAAATTTCTGATTTTCTTTTTGCCTCCACCCTAACTAAGCATCCATGTTAAATTGTGAGCTTTTCAAGTATAAAATCATATAGTATTCATCTTTGAGCCAGTTATAGCAACATAGTGCTTAAGGCATTATCATTGGTCAATACATATTTGTTAGGTTGAATTGAGTTGAATGAAGGTTTACAATATATAAGGAAATATAAACAAATAAACATAAAACCAAAGCAAATAAAAAAAATGTTTCTTGTTTGTTAGTAGCCTAAACTCTGGTGTTGTTCAGTAACTTCTGCCTTAATGGTTAAGTCTATATTGCATTTTCTGAACAGAAACCAACCCTGTATGCTGTAATATACCTAGGTAATGTTTTTGTATTCTATTTCCTCTAATAAAATCTTTTCGATTCTTATAGCAGTTCCACTGAAATTATAATTGCTACTTTTAAGTGTCATTTTTCATATGTCTCACTAGGGCAAGTGCTATTTGTTTCTGTTTAACACATGATGCATCAATTGTACAAGTGAATGAGACACTTCTTTTATCTCCAGCCTCTATGTTTTCTGGTTGTTATATGAGGCTGCTGAAAATCAGCATTTCAAATATTCATGAGGCTGAAACATGTCCATCATCATCACACCCCCCCTTTTCTTTAGGAACAACATGTTATATAGTAGAAAAACTCATTGTTTCTTGAGGCATGCTTCATCATCTACTTTATATATCCCATAATAAGGTCAAATTATGGTAGAAATTTTATTATGAAATTAGGAGTTCTTGATCTTTTGTATTATGTAATGTGTATGTATTTTGTATATGTATGTGTATTATGTGTATGTATTATGTAATATGTATTCTCCAAAAACTTTTTTTAATTTTTAAATTTTATTTTTTAAAATTATAGTTGACACATAATATATTAGCTTCAGATGTACAACATTATGATTTGACAGTTACATACATTACAAAATGCTCACCAGGATAAGTATAGTTACATCTGTCACCATACAAAGTTATTATAATATTATAATGCCACAATAAACATAAGAGTGCATATATCTTTTTGAATTAATGTCCAATTTTTTTTTTTTAATCAGATCTGGGCTTGGTTGGAGGTATGACAGAACTGAGTTTTGCCATATCCTAGTCTTTCTGGGTAGCTTAGCAGACTTTCTATACATGAGTATATTTCAAAACTATTTCCAAGTCAGAATTTGATATATTTATCACTATAGATTAGATATCTTTACTAGAGGGAAAAAGTAGTCTGTAGTGTCTAATATCCTATGTATATAACATTCTTTACTCTTGACACCATTCTAGCATCTAATACAAATGGGCCATGGTTTTTGTTCCCCTTTAAAGCAGTATTACAGTCATTGACCACCCACTTAAAAATGGTTAGTGTATTTCAAAGCATATGCCATTGATTAAAAGCAACCTCATTCCTCAGTGACCCTCACAAATGCAAAGTCAGTGAGCTCACTTTGTATTGATAGTATTCTAGCTATCTGGCAATTTCAGTTGTTTTCTAATTTTAAAGCAAATCATGTTAGCAAGGGTAGATGTAGAACTTTAGGAATTTCTGGCCTTTCTATAGATATTTTCCTTGGCAATGGCCCAACTGAGTTAACCATTTAGTAACCTACAGTTTTAGTAACCTACACATTAAAGAAAGGTACACAAATAAACATCTAGAACTGATTTTAAAGATTTTTTTTTTTAGTTTCTCAGAGGGTAAAATATAAGAACCAGATGTTGTTGTTACTACTTTTATTGTTTTAGGCAGGTATAATATTTATTTGATTTCAATCTTGGATAAATTTAAAGAAGCAGGGGGAAGATAATTACTGTGTATTTTAAAAAACATAAAGCCAATATAAGAAACTCTGCCATGACTAATTATAGTGTCCAGGCTAAGAACTTTCAGTCTCTCCCAGAATAATTTATGAAGATAGAGTTAATGACATATGTGGGATTTTCAAAACATTTAATTAAGAAAAAATATGAAAAGCACTTTTGAGAAAACATGGCCCACAACAATTCCATTACACCCTCTCTCAAACTTCCCCACTGGCTGCTACTTTACTTATCTGTTCCTATCTGTAACCTTGCTAGATGCCATGTGAGGGGGCCACAAAAGTAGAATAAGACTTGATCTTTGCCTTAAAGCTAGGTCTGGAGACAGTAATTGATATGGAAACAAGCATTGCCTTGGGTTATACAGACAAATATGATAGGAGCATAGAATTTCAAATGAACTGGAGTAATCAGAGCTGATCATATGGTGTAGGTAGGCCTTGAAGGATTGAATACAACATTACTGTTTCAAAAATATTAGTGTTGATTAATGCTAATTATAGGTTAGTAATTCCATTCTACCTTAAGGTCAAAGACAAATTCTCAGATAACAGAAAATATGTTTTAAAGAGTGCCTTAAAACAGATATATTGGAAAGTGTGTTTATTGTTTTGTTGTTGGAAAGCAGCAGAAAGGAGAGATGAAAGAGATGTCTTACTATCTTTGACTTGTGGTTAAGGACTGAATAGAAAGAAAATTATAAAACTGCACGTAATAGGAATAAAAATAATAAAAGTATTGCAAGTGGTATTTAAGAGAAAACTGGTGAAAATTTGCATTGACTAAAGCATATAAAAATCAAATTTGCCTTATTTTCCTTTCTTTATGTTTACAGAAGATTGGATTAAACACCCTTTCAGCAGCAAAATCTGTAAATTTATTAAGGTGTCAGTGTCCACTTCTTTCTAGAATAGATTTGAGTGTTTTCAGATAATAGGGATCAAAAAATAGTAGAGTCACTCATACCAAAAATTTTTAATTACAAAAATAAACCTTAAAAATACCCCATTGATGTTTCACAGCGAAGTTGAATGAGTGCAAGACTGATAACAGAGAGAGATAATATATGTTAGGGATGGGTAGGTGTTTGACTACAACCTATAACCGTCCTCATAGATGTCAGCTTGTAATTACTGCTTCTTGTCAGAATGATCCTACCCATATGGATTTCCCAGAATTTAGCAAAGATTGTCAGAATAGAGAAAGCGAAAGAATGTTTGGCTTGGTGATAAAGAGACAGGTAATACATAATATGTTTTTTTCCCCCTTAAAAAATACTTCTCAGCATAAATGAAGCATTTAATGAATGTCTTTGGACCTATCAAATATTTGTTTTTTCTTGAGAACTAGCTGCATCACATTTACAAACTATCCCATTTTGTGTACCTGTATTTCAATGTTGGCGTTTTATCTTAGAAACTCATGACATATGAAAGGAAATGAAAGGCTAGCAGTAGACTCCCTATGCCAGTCTTATAAATTCAAGCCAGTCCATTACTTTTATGTCATTGTCACTCATTTGCCTTTGTCATCTTTGCACATAGTATTTTTCTTCCTTGCTATTTGTCCTTTAGGATTTTGTTCAAATCCCAAACTTTTCCTGACTGTTTATGTCTATATTCTTCTTCCCCTTCTCTCAATGTCTCTGTAGCACTGAGGGCTTAATCACACATGATGTTAAATTTGTCTGTAGATTCTTATTCTGATGTGCCTCACCATAGTGCCTGCTCTTCTAGGACTTGGCACTTCTCTGAACCTGTTTCTCTATGTATACAACGGGGGTGGAAACATAACCATCTTAAAGGCTTCTTTGGAGGATTAAATGAGATAAACCAGGTTAATTGTATAGCATAGAGTCTGGCACACAGTAAGTGTCCAATAAATTATAACTATTATTATTATGGACTCTATAAATGCTTACTAATTGATAGGTTGATTAAGCTTCCTTTCAAGTCTGCATTCTATGAGGATACAATTAGTTGTCTGCTAGAAAGAGCCTCAGACCATATCTACAGAAGCAATAACCCGTTAAAAAATGGAAATACTGTCAACTAGTTGTTTCCTCTACATACCACTAATAACTAGTTTAGCTGAATTATCTGAATGAAATAATTGGCTGTTTGGGTGTCTTGGCATTACAATGTGTATAATTCCACAAAAATCTTTGCTAAGAAAAAGAAGGTGAAGAATAATGTCATGACTGTGAGGCATTTAAATAGACTTGCCACTTAACTCAGTAAAACAACCATTTGACAAGCATTTTTTTAAAAAATTTCTGACATCATTTGAATCTCTAACTTGATTAAATTGCTTAGGATTTTGTGTGTAGAAACAACTTCAGTCTCTTGTAGTCCTGTCCTGATTTCTTTTAAGTGCCAAGTATATGGACCAATACTTACTCTCCTTATTATTCCTCTGTCTGCAGGGAATTTTCTGGTTGCAGCAAAGCATTAAGAAATGGCATGAAATGCGTGCACGGTGTCTGTGTGCCTCACAGGCACTATGTTAACATGATGCATTTTGCTTGGCAAAGCAGCATCGCATAATAGGGACCTTGTTACCCATATTCTCCCATATAGTGATCTGTTCGGCATTCTCATCTCTTCACATTCTGGTGGTAAGAAATAAATTCCATTTTGAAATGGACTTCACTGAAAATTCAGACAATAAACATACAATTGCCCCAGCCTGTGTGCAAATATCTTACTCAGCAGTCAGGGCTATACAGGGGAATGACCCTTTCAGCACAGGAAACAGTGCTCCAGGGATATGAGTCAATGCAGCCTCTGAAAAGGCCAAGGGATAGTACAAGCTTGTTGAGACTGTGACTCAGTGTGATATATGGTTCTGGCAAATACACAGAGTAGTGTCAGTAACTTATTTCCTTGGGATTTATACCCTGATTTCCTTCAGAAGACTTTGAGGTAGTTTATAAGTTGATCATAATGCAGAAAAATGAACAATGAGGGTTTAAAACAGAATAGAGATTATACTGTTAATGAGTGCAGCTATGCCACTCCCAACTGTAGAAATGTACTATTTTTTATTTAATCAATGAGGGTTTTTTTTCTTACTCTATGCCCTATATCAAATTAGGCCCTAAATGAAAAATTTTAGGCACTCTTCATTGTTGGCTAGGTCATTGGTGGTCTCAGATTTTTGCCCTCCTTTCCTACTGCTCAGAAATGCTGGGGGGTGCCTGGGTGGCTCAGTCAGTTAAGCATCTGCCTTTGGCTCAGGTCATGATCCTGGGGTCCTGGGAAGAAGCCCCAATTTGAGTCAGGCTCCCTGGTCAGGAAGGAGTCTGCTTCTCCCTCTCCCTCTGCTTCTCCCCCCGCCCTGTCCCCCCACCCATGCTTGCGTGCTCTCTCTCTCTCTCTCTGTGAAATAAATAAAATCTTAAACAAAAAAAAAAAGACAAAGAAAGAAATGTTGCCCTCAAAGATGCTCCACACTGTAGCGTTAACAGGAGCACAGTGCCTGGAGACCAAGGATGCCCCCACTGAATTACACAGAGCAGCCTTCAGCTGCTTTGTGACAGCAAGTACCAATGGGTATGACTTATATGTGTGCTTTTCAGTGAATCATTCATTACCTGCATCATGTGTCTTTCCCTGGGCAATAGGCATGATAGCACAACCCCTGCAGTAAAGCATGCCTGATAAATTTTGTAGACAGTGGAAAATTTTAGTGTTTTTCTTTCTAAAGTCTTTAGTTTATCTTGCCAACCAAAGACATAGTACAAACACCTTTACTTTTTTATTTCCTGTATCAGCCAACATCAATGAAGCTCTCAGACCAAGCTCTACTTTTAAGGGTTAGGGAAAGTGATGTGTATTGTTTTAAGTCTTTAGTCTTCCAGAGTGAAGAGTTAAAAGTTTCCACAGTTCTGGCTTTAATGGTTTTCCCCTGACCACTGGCCATCTCTTGTGGTGCAGAATATTTCCTACAGGGATACGTGCCTTAGCAAATCTTTGTCGTCTCTGTCATATCAACTCAACATTTTCTTGTCATCTTTCAGTCCTTATAAACTGCTTCTGAGTTGACAGCTGTCACCAACATGCTTAGGTAGCAATTTAGAGGTTAGCTTAATTGACCAAGGTTAAATTTTCTACTTGCTCACTAAATACTAAAAATTGGAGTTGATTCATAGTTAGGAACTAATGCCTGATTATATATTATTTTCCAAATGAATTATGGGATACTGTAGTTTCTATGCATCCTTAATAGTAATTGTTCACACAAAACTGGATATAGTATTTTGGCTTTATATGTATCAAAGATTGAATTCACAGTCTACAGCTCATTTTTTTTAAGATTTCATGTATTTATTTGACAGAGAGAGGCACAGCAAGAGAGGGAACACAAGCAGGGGGAGCGGGAGAGGGAGAAGCAGGCTTCCCGTGGAGCAGGGAGCCTGATGCAGGGCTCGATCCTAGGACCCCGTGATCATGACCTGAGCCGAAGGCAGATGCTTAACAACTGAGCCACCTAGCACCCCTCTACAGCTCCTTTTATTATAGTTTTATTGATAGAAAGGCACCAATATATAGACTCTGCCATCTTTTGTTAGCACATGGTATCTAATCTAATTCTAGTTAAGCCTTGAGTATCTGAGAAGATACTGTGACAATATTACTGCTTGAAATATTTTGCTTTTACTTTTTATTGTGCTTTTATTGAAGCTTATTTTTTTAATTTAAAAACATGCACTCCACACATACTCAAATGCTTTTGAGAAGATGTGTTTTGAAAGCTGTAGGTTTTCAAATTCACTGATTAAGGAAAGCTACCCATTCTCCTCAGGCACGCAATTTTTCAGTGAATATGGACATGTACTTTTCTGATACACAAATGTACAAACTGCATGGTGATAAGGGACTGCTGACATGATTTGCACTACACTTAAGGTAATAAAGAGGTTTATCCAGAGCAGACCACAAAGTGAGTTTTCATAAAGTGAGTTGTGTTTCTTCCATTTTATTACTTTATTCTTCCTCTTTCCCCTTCTGGCTGGAAAGGCAAGTGTCAACTATGGATACCTTGCCAGAGCCACAGTGATGCACAGTGATGCATGGAGCAGTTATATTACAATAAATATAATATAAATTTATATATATATATATGTTTGTAGTATGCTTTAAAGGTCTTCTCCCTCTCTCTTGGGCCTTCCTCAGACAATCCTGGTGACCTTCTGGAAGTGCGGGGTATAAGAAATGTATTTGCTATTTCACTCATTCTCTTGAGGTTACTTTCTCTGCAGGCATACTGGGGTGCATACCTTGAGACATGACGGCAAATAAGGCATAGAGCTTGGCCTTTGTTGTTATACTTTGGGTACTGAATACTCAAGCATCATTATAACGTCCTTTAAGAATGGGCTGTCTTTCTTATAAATCTGCACTTCTAGTCCCAAAGAGGACTGGAATGAGTAAGTGTGGATGGCCCAACCTACCATCATAAATGGTAGACCAACTCAGAATGCAGTTTGTTCCTGCTCTTGGGAATAAGCACTATGTGAAAGAGAGTAAATAATTGTATTATTGGCAAAGATAATTCTAGTTAAACATTTCTCAGGTTTCTGAGTCTCTTTTATGTGCCTAACTGGCAGCTTTTGCTCCCTTGGACTGTACAGTATCTTCTCATAAGACAAGTATCATGCCTGTTATTTGCTCTTGTACAATGCCTCTTACTGTCCAATATCTGAGATATTTTTAGTTTGGGAAGTGAAAAGAACATAAGACCACATTCTGTCATCATAGAATTATTTCCTGTATCACCAAGCTATATTTCTGCTTGGCTGGAAATTCTGTGTAAATGTATTCTCTCTAGTCCAGATTTCAGGCATAAACCCTAAAATTCATTTAAATCAAGTCTATAACTATTTTCTGAATCATCTGAGACTAGTCATTTAAATCCATTATGTCATGGTACCATTTTGCTCTCTTTCATTTTTTTCTTCATCTATTTTATTTTATTATATATGATATCAGAATCCATTGCCATACTTTTCTATTTCTTTGCTTTAAAGGAATTATAAGCATTGCTTACATTCCCCTGTTCTGGTTCATTGTTCAGGTAGTTAATTCATCACTCCTTGTTTTTTGTGCAGCAGTTAGAAACAATTTGGCTTTTGACCATCATATGTGCTGTCTCTTAGTGACGATTGTTTTCTGTACTAGGCAGTCGGATCTTGTTGCCAAGTCAAGGATAAACTCTATTGAATTCTACCTCCTACACCACCAAAAATCTATGTTATTGGTTGACAAACTAAGATCAATGCATATCTCTTCACTTATGATGGAAAGTTTTAATGATTTCTCCATGTATAAGGACTTATTAGCAAACTATAAAAATCTGCAGTCATGTCTTTTATTAGGCGGCTTAAAAGTCACAGGAAAGTATTACTGTTTTGCTTGGCAAATAAGAGAATTTAGAAGTTTCTTTCTCATTTGTATCATGTGAATAAAACTCTAATGTTTTACAAATTACCCACCTTCACCTACCATGGGATGGAGTTGGAGGGATATATTTTTAAATTATGCTAAACAAAATAAGTTAGTCAGAGAAAGATGAGTATCATATGATTTCACTCATATGTGGAATTTAAGAAACAAAACAGATGAACATAGGGGAAGGGAAGGAAAAATAAAATAAGACGAAAACAGAGAGAGAGACAAACCATAAGAGACTCAACTACAGGGAACAAAGTGAGGATTGTTGGAAGTGGGGTAATTGGGTGATGGGCATTAAGGAGGGCACTCAGTGTAATGAGCACTGGGTGTTATATGCAACTGATGAATCACTAAATTCTACCCCTGAAACCAATAATACGCTATGTGTTAACTAACTTTAACTTAAATTTAAAAAGTAGTATTCTTCATGATATATAATGAGGGACTTCAAAATGACATTACAACAGTCCTCTATCCATGCTTCTTCTTTTTCTTTACTAGTCATCTGAAAGGAAAAATATCAATAATGTGCTAATCTCCACAGCAAATCATGCGATACAGTGGATCTTGCAAAAAAATATAAGGTGACTTGAGAATTTGTAAAAATATAAGAGGTATTGAATACTCTTCAAAAGCATAAACACATCAAAGGCCCAAGAGAGAGGGAGAAGACCTTTAAAGCATATTACAAACTATTATTCAATAAGGCAAATGTGTTATTTGATACCTTCTTAGGGGTCGGTAGCAGTTGAAAGATCTGTGTTACAAAATTATATTTAAATGTCAATAGCTGTTTTATTCCAGATGCATCATCGTATTCCTGCAGCTGTTTAAATGCATATATTTTTTTAAAATTGTGATTACTGTAAGGATGCTGACCTATTCCTACAGGATGTTCAGGACCTATTAGAGAAGAAAGGCTTTAGTAGGAATATTTGGCATTGTTAACCCCAGTGAAGCCCGGTGGAAAAAACCATAAGGCCACTGAAGGTATGGGAACTAGCCTAAATTTCAGTTTACTGGTGGATGGCATTAGGAAAGAACTTCCCCTTATGGATTTAAGGAAATGCTATTACTGGGGAGCAATAAGTAATGAAAATGCTTACTACTCCTATGTTTTCATACTCCCTTCCCCCAAGACCTTGAGCATTTAGGACTCCAGACCTACTATTTTTGGCTCTGTTCAATGCCTCACTGTTGGTTTTTTTTAAACAAAACGTTATTACATTAGTACATTTAAGTTGTTCAGCAACCTAGACAAAGGAAGAGTTCATGCTACACATGCCTGGAGATCAGTGATCAAGGGACCAGATGAGTTACTTCAGTTGGTCAAGGGGAGATTCAGAGGAGAGTTTCACACAGTGGCCAGAGGAAGGACAAGAGTCTTGGAGTCAGGCCCCAAAAGGAAATTGAGATGGTAACTAGGACATGGATAAGAGGCCAGAAAGCCTTTCAAAGAATTGACAGAATGCCAGAGGACTGCCTTTCAATAGACAGGAGACCCATAGGAGGGCTGTCCAGTGGGTCATAGATGATAACAAATTGGCTCCAGAGTGTTCACATTGAAAATTTACAGGTCATGGCTACGTCTACGAAGAACTCAAAAAACAAGTGCATCAGTTGTAATTTCAAAGGCTTTTCCCTCCCTTTGTTGCATTGTTTAAGCCAACATTTATTGAACACTGGCAGACAGGCTCTAAGGAATACAGAAATTTATAAAATAGTGTCCTTGCCTACCACAAGTTCAAAGTATAGTGGGGAGAACTGTTGAGAAAACCCGCAATTATGAAAGCATTAAGTGGTATGATGATATTATTCAGTAGGCGCTAAGAGAGAGCAATGGAGAGACACCTGCATTTTATGGAGGTTTGAATTTTGGGTCATATGTGAACAAAACCAAAAATGATCTTAGCAGAAAATGTCACTGGAGTTGAATCTTTAAAAATAAGGAGAACTGGGGAGCCTGGGTGGCTCAGTTTATTAAGTCTGACTCTTGGTTTTGGCTCAGGTCATGATCTCATGGGTCGTGAGATCAAGCCCTGAGTCAGGCTCTGTTCTCAGTGGGGAGTCTGCTTGAAGTTTCTCTCCCTCTGCCCCTCCCCTCACTTGTGTTCATGTGAGCTCTCCCTCTCCCTCCCTCTCTCCCTCCCCCCCTCAAATAAATAAAATCTTTTAAAAAATAAAAATGAATAAAAATAAGAACTGGCCAGGTGGATGGGGGGGCATGTGAATTAGTAGGAAAAATATGTGCTAAGGCATTGAAGGAAGCAAGTGTGGCTTCTTAGGGGAGCTGTAAGTAGGCGCTTTGTCTAAAACAGGGATGGAAAGGAAAAGATGGCAGGAGATAATGCTAGAAAGATAAACAAGGGCAGATCATGGAAGACCTTTTTAGGCCAAAGTAAAGAGTCTGGATGTTACCTTGGAAACAGTAGGAAACCACTGAAGGATACTAAGCAGGGAGTGAAATAATCATATTTGCATTTTAGAAAAAAAATCAAACTTGCAGCTGTGTGATTAGTACTATAATAAAGGTAAGCAAGAGTATAGGGGAGGTACACAGAAGGGTGTCCCTAACTAAGTTAATAACTGACAGGTTAAATAGGCCTGTAAAACTGGTATAAGCATTTATGAGGTGTGGAGTTATTTAATTTGAGCTCTTTTTTTTCTCCAGAATTTTTAGTGGTTTTTAGTTTATAGGAGTTGGGGACATTTGCTAGAATATAGTGGTTGAAGGACACATAGTGATTTCCAACACATCTATAGATTACAGCTGCATAATGTAGTTAGAGGGCTACCAAGATGCACGCAGCAATTTGCCTATCCCTTTGAGGATGACAAGAAGTAAGACGCCAGCCTCCAACATGGTCCTCATGGCTTTGTTAGAGGCAGAATCCTGACTTCTCATTTCATCAGCAATGTCATTAGAGAAAATCAGGAATTTGCTGTTTCACTTTGGGCTTTCTCTACTCAATATGAGTATTTGAGATTTTTCAAAGAATGGAAAAGGCTGCAAAAGCCAAACAACTTCTAAATTTCCCTTTAAAATAAATTTAAGTTTATACTAACAGCAGGGCCACACCTAGCTCAAGCAATATTGTTCAATGATTTGGCTTGAGGAAGAATAGGAGAAACTTAATTTTAGTTTTTAGATTTTCAGTTTCTCTTAGATTAGAGTCCACAGCTACATCAGTGATTACAGTTTATGAAAAAGTCTTTCTGTGGACACTTCCTTTGGAAGTGAAATCAAGGGTCATTGTCACCTGTTTTGAATTGTGGCCCTGGTATTTGCTGCAATTATTACATCAAACAGCTGGAAACCTTGACATTGCAAACTGAGCAGAATCACTTGAAAGGAAAGTTCCCCTGATATTTACACATTTGTGTTTTCATTGCCTAATGCAAGCTGATCAAAACTGTATGTAGCAGAGGGAGTCAGGAAACTGATTTTATTGCAATGGATAAGTAAAGTATATATAACTTAGTAACTGCCAAGTCATAAAATATTTCCTATGGTTTCAACATCTTTATGCATGAGTCTGACATTAATTGTTTCTAATGATGTTTTTGAATTGATCTCGCTATTCATATTTTGCAAGTTCAGCTGTTATTATTGGCACCCCCTGTGAATGTCAACAGTTTACTCACAAGGAAGTGAGAATATATTAGTCTTATGTATATAAGCCAATATTATTTAACAAGCAAATACAATGTTGCCAAAGACAAAGTTTGTCTGAAGAGTAAAGGTGAACAACTAGTCAATACTTGTTTGTACATTATTATTTAAGGGGATCATTTAACTTAAATTTTTTTCCTATTAACTCAGAGTTTAGCCTTTCATTGTGAATTAACTGTCTGACTTTTAAAGTATGATTGCCTTTCATTTTGATGTTATAGTCACTGAAGCATTCAGGAAAGTGCAGATAGAACTTAAGTCCCCACAATCCCCAAGTCAACATTTATTGAAACTTTATGAAGTGTGCAGGACTGCACTATTTTATAAAGAATATCTCATTGAATCCTCAATACACAACCCTATGAGACAAGTGCATTTTACATATAAGGAATCCGAGGTCCAGGGTCATTATATAGTATGTCCAAGGCCTCACAACTTTTAAGTAATGGAGCCAAGATGTGAATTTAAGCAGTCAGAGTCCAGAAATCTTACTCATGACCACTATGCTATTGTCTTGAATACAGTGTTTTTACCAGCCAGAGTCAAGACTGTCAGCACCTATAAGAGGGTTCATACCATTGCCAATGGATAGTCTGACTTCAGAACCAAAATTTTATACACATTAAAATTCTTAATCCCTTTATGCCCTATGATCCAACTTCCATTCCTAGATAATTACCTTAGAGACAAAAAGATGTCCACAGAAAGACTTTTTTGTAAATGTTTATAGCTGCTTTATTCATAATAGCCAAAAATTATAAACAATGCAAATTTCTATCAATAGGTGAATGGATTAGGTATATTCAAACAATAGAATACCACTCAACAGTTAAAAGAAATGAATCACTAATACACACAACATGGATGAATTTCATATACACAATGATGACTAAAAGAAGCCAGGCAAAGGAGAGTACATACTGTATGATTCCATTCACATAAAGTTCAAGAATAGGCAAAACTAAACTGCAGTAAAAAAAAAAAAATAGAGTTGTGGTTACCTCTGGAGAGGGATTGACTAGGAAGGGTACAAAGGAACTTTCTGGGGTGATGGAAAGATCATTTAACTTAACTGAGATGTGGGATATACAGGTTTATGCATTTGAAAAACCTCATTGAACTGTATAGTTTAGATCTGCACATTTCACTCCTTAGAAATTATATTCTACCCCAAAATATAAAACAGGAAACAAGAGCAAAATTTAACCCTCAAAACGACTGTCACACAGTCTAAATGGGTAGAGCATATCCAACTCATTATCATCAGGCCAAGGATCCAGAATCAAGACATCTACTCCAAGGAGACTGAGATGGGATTTTGGAGATGCACAGAGGAATTGATGGAATGTGCCTAGCCAGGTGCTTCTAAATATTTTGGCCAGAAGGACATGGGAAAGGGTTATCAGAGCCCAAGTCTATCCCCAGAGAAATGACTGTGATCTCCTTGAGGGAAGACCCAGTAATGCCAGTGCTTAATAAACTAGGACAAGGATAAGGTGAGCAGGACCCAGTCGGGTGGTTGGGATGCCAGATGACTTTCTTCTGGGTACCTTGTCTAGAGGGGGACAGCAATATTTCAGACTTCCTAGGCAGAAGAGGGCCATTTAAGCATACTAGAAGACCCCCAAAATGCTACTGAAAAATCTCTTTAAAGCATTCACGATGCTACTGAAAACTGTACTAAAGCATTGAAGGCTTTAGCTTTGAGCCAAACATCAACAGAAAAGCTTCTGTTTCTTCTGTCTAAAACACCCTGCCCCAGCTATTCCCTCAGCTTGTCTCTCCATTGTATTCAGGTCTCTGCTCAAATGACACCTCTTCAGGCAGGCCTTCCTCGACCATCTATCTGCAATAATCACCCCCTATGTTCACCTTCACTCTCTGTTTTCTTCCTTGCTTCACTTGTCTTCATAGCCTTTATATTATATTACATAACTGTTGGTTTATCTAGTTACTCTTTGTTTCTATCCACTAGGATATAAGCTCCTTGAGGGCAGGAGCTTTATCTGTTTTGCTCACTACTGTATCCTCAGTGCCTAGAAAAGTGTCTGGTACATAGCAGGTGATCAATACATTTTTGTTAAAAGTAGCATATTAATGATAAAACCTGCTGGTCAAAATAAAATAGTGCAGACTTACCCAGTGAGAGTAAAACCTGTCTCTTATGTGGCATAAGAGTAACTGTGCCCAGAGTTAGTATACTATACTCAGAAACATTGGTCTGTTTCATGAAAAGTGCTTACTATAACTAATAAATCAGCCAATGATCAAGAAAAGGTAAGTAAAGGCCTGAATATCAGGCTGAATTGAGTTGCCTTCTAGTTGTAGTTTCTGCCACCTGGGCCATGGAGTTCAAATAGTCTCAAGAGCTAAGGCACTTGCTCCAATTTGTCTTTATGCTAGAAGCAGAAAGTGCTACTTTTCTGTGTGTTGACATCTGTCAGAGTTAGTCTCCTTTCATACTGAAAGAGATCAATCCTTCATGTGATAGAGGATTATCCTCTTTGCCACCTATAAGCTAGCTTTGATCCCTCTTATCTCTCTTCCTGAAAGGGTGTCACCATTTTACCATTTCTCTAGCAACCTACAGAGTTCTAAACAAGGTACTATTTTAAGTAGAGACATACCTACCAAACCGCTCATATATATGGCTATTTTAGTGGCTTGAACCTTCTCAGATTTTCTGAAATGAAATGTCTGAACATCAGATTTTTAATTTAGGTTAATAAAAGAAGGGGAAGTTATGCTACTGGAGCAATACAAAGTCTTGTTTTTTTTAATTTTTTTCTCCTATCATAGAGTCATTCCACAAACATGACAGTTTCTCTTCCGTAATCAGAACTTAGATTCACTCAATAAGCAAGTTTATATTGAAGTTCAGACTTACTAGCCTCAATATCTGTTTGACTGTCTCTCCATTGTATTCAGGTCTCTGCTCAAATGACACCTCTTCAGGCAGGCCTTCCTTGACCATCTATCTGCAATAATCACCCCCTATGTTCACCTTCACTCTCTGTTTTCTGAACTAGTTCAGTTTAATTCAATCCAGCAAACATTTAATAAACTCTTGTTCCATGCTAGACACTGTACTAGATAAAGAGATAAAAAGACCAACACAATCTCTACCCTTATGGAGAATATAGTCCATAAGCATGTAATAATTGAAGGTATGATGGGTAATATAAAGGGAGATATGTTGATTAGAAGGGTAAAAACCGCATGGGGAAAATAATCTATAGAATCAGGAAGTTCTTC
Organism: Callorhinus ursinus; assembly: GCF_003265705.2. Lineage (NCBI taxonomy): Eukaryota > Metazoa > Chordata > Mammalia > Carnivora > Otariidae > Callorhinus > Callorhinus ursinus. Next base: position 1,333,357 of record NW_027397157.1, on the reverse strand, counting down.
CCTGAGGAGGCAGGACTAAAGCTGAAACTTAAAAGATAAGTGGAATTTAGCCATGGATAGACTGAAAATATTTACTATTTTTCACATTAAATGACCACTTCTTTGATTCTAGCATGCATGCTAGCATGTAGTCATGCCAAAACCTGTTGGCTTGTTTCTTAAGTAGATAACAAAAAATTGGATATAAAGAGAATGTCATGCCTTGAGTGAATTTATTCAGTCATTCAACAAACATCTATTGAGTATCTAGTATATGCCAGACACTGTTCTAGGCCCTAGGAAGACAATAGCAAATAAGACAGACAATATTTTTTTGTGATCAAGGAGCTTATAGCTAGTGTGAGGAGAAGGACAACAAAATCATAAGTGAGGAAATGCCATGTATGAATAAATGTTGAAGATTAAATAGACGGAGATATTTCCTTTTCATTAGATAGGAGGTGATATTTACGCTGAGACATGATTATAAGAAGAAGCCAGTCAAGTAAAGATTGGAGGAGGAGAATCCCAGGAAGATATAACAGCAAAAGTAAGAGACCTAAGGCAGGAAAGACTTGACAAACTGGAGGGACAGTTAGGGCATTATGGCTAGGTTATAGCGGGCAAGAAGAGAGAGTGGGTGGAGATGAGGTAGACAAGAGTCAATTCATGTGTAATTTTGTGAACTCAGAGAATTCTGGATCTTACTCTAAGTGTGAAGAAAGTCCCCTAGAACTTTACCATCCAATATGGCAGGTACTACCCACATGTGGCTACAAAGCAATTAAAATGTGTGGCTAGTTAAAATTGAGATGCACTGAGGATAAATCACACATTAGATTTCTAGAACTTTGTGTGAAAAATAGAATGTAAAATTATCTCATTAATAATTTTATATGGACTACATGTTGAAAGGATAATATTTTGTATATGTTAGATTAAACAAAATATATTAGTATTTCTCTACACTTTTTTAAAAAGTAGCAACTAGAGGCGCCTGGGTGACTCAATCAGTTAAGTATCTGCCTTCGGCTCAGGTTGTGATCCCAGGGTCCTGGGATCAAACCCCACATCAGGCTCCCTGCTCAGCAGGAGTCTGCTTCTTCCTCTCTCTCTGCCTCTCCCCCAGCTTGTGCTCTCTTTCTCCCTCTCTCTCTCACTTGCTCTCTCTCTTAAATAAATAAATAAAATTAAGAAAAAGTATTGACTAGAAAACTGAAAGCTACATATATGGCTCATATTTGTGTCTCATATTATATTTCTACTGGACAGTACTGACCTAGAAGGTTTCAAGCAAAGCAGTGACCTGATATTACTTCTAGCTTTCTGAAGATCACTGTGGCTGTTGTATGGAGAAAGGATTGGAGGAAGACAGTAATGGAAGTGGGATAATTAATTTTAAAGTTCTGGCAACAATTAGAAAAAGATAAAGGTGGCCTGGACCAGGATGATAGCAGTGGAGTTAGTAGGAAAGGGTAAGATTTATGAAATTTTTGGTAGAGTTGATTTTATTTTCTTACAGATTGGATTCAGAGAATGAGGGGAAAGAGGATTCCAAAAAACAAAGCCTTGGGGTTTTTCACAATTGTGTATATGGTAGTACCATTTAATGAGATGAAGATGAAGAGCAGAGATAGTTTCTGGTTAGGGGTAGAAATCAAGCATTCTGTTTTGGAGACCTTAAATTAGAGATATTTGTTATATACTCAAGTTGAAGAGTTAAATAGGCAATTGAACATAGGACTCTGAATTGTGGGTGAGAAATCAGATTTGGAGATATACATTTAGGATTCATAAGCATATAGATGTAAACACCATCTGTGGGAATAGATGATATTGACCAGTGATAGTCTATAGAAAAAACATGAAGTTCCAAGGACAGGGTCCTAGAATATAATATCATAAAGAGGTTGAGCAAAAAATGGAGAACCCAGCAAAAAAGGTAAATAAGGAATGTCTAGTGAATTAGAAGGAAAAAAAGTGGAAACACAGAAGACAACTATAGAAAGTGTTCTATAGCAGAAGGAGGGAATAGTCACCTGTGTTATATGCTGATGAGAAACCAGATAAAGTGAACACTGAGAAGTGATTGTTCTACTTGGTAACATAGAGGTCATTGGTCACTTTGACTTAAGCAGCCTTGGTAAAGTGGTGATGGCAGAAGCCCCACTGGAGTGGGATGAGGAGAGAATGTGGGAGAGGAAGTGGAAACAGTGAATATGACAATCCTTTCAAGATTTGCCCTGAGGGGAAGCAAAAAAATGGGACAGTAGCTGGAGAAAGATGTGGTAATAAGGGGAAATTTTCTTGTTTTTGTTTTATTAAAATAGGAGACACTAAAATATTTTATTTTGTCTTTTAAAGATTTTATTTATTTATTTGAGAGTGAGACAGAGAGTGAGAGAGAGAGCCCAAGAGGGGGGAAGGTCAGAGGGAGAAGCAGACACCCCTCTGACCTGAGCCAAAGGCAGCCACTTAACTGACTGAGCCACCCAGGCACCCTGACACTAGAATATTTTAAATGCTAACGGGAATGACCCCATAAAGAGGGAAGGATTAATAACACAGGAGAGAAAAGGGACAATTGCAGGGGTATGTTTCAAGAAATCTAGATGGACCTTTTTAATGGGAACAGGGACACATTATCCATTGTAATGGTAGAAGGTTGGGAATGTGACAAGACCATCAACTTACATTAGGTGTATTTGAGGTGAGAAAGTGTGGAGGGGTGAGGGGCAGAGAAATGAGATATTGCAGTTGATTTTGAAGAGAGTGGAAAAGGTGTGAAGTATTTTTTAAGTGCAAAATTAATGTACTAAGGAAGTACAGGACTATTTCTGGGCAATACTGTGTACCATTTGAGATTTATGTCCATGGAGTTAAAGTGAGGTCAATCGATGGGGGGAAAAGATAATGGAGGAGTAGGGGACCCTATTCCAACTGGTCCCCAGAATTGAGCTAGATATCTAACAGACCACTGTGAAGACCCACAAAATCAGCCTGAGATGTAAGAAGATAGATCTGGATCTCTACAAACAGAATATCGCAGGTGGCTGGTTTTGAGGTATGAAACCTGGAGCCGTGATTCTGCAGGAAGATATCGGAGGATAAATGGAAGCGGGGGAGCTGAGCCATGGGGATCCTACACCACTGGTGAGCGATAGCCTCCCACGCTGGGGACAGGGCACAGCCTCACAGACTGGTAGCAGCGGGGAAAGGACTTTAAGACAGCACCCTGGACTGAAACCGGAAGTAGTGGGGCCACACCTGCGAACTGGGGGCAGCTGGCGGTTCTCGAAGGACAAAGGGCAGAAATGTGCCCTGACCTGGAGGCAAGGACTGGGAGCACTGCTGAGGGGCGCACAACCCAGGACACTGCAGTTTATAGCAGCACAGACAGAAACAGAGATAGTGTGTCCTGGAGAGCTCACTGAAGAACAGACTGCGATCTCTCTGCTCTGAGACAGAAGGTTGGAAATGGTCTCTTCTGCTCTGACTCTCAGAAGAGACATGGAAAGTCGCCAGGGAAAGCCCCCCAAAACTGGTTTTCACTGAGCCCATTCCCCCCCAACACACAGTAGGCAGGGCAACTCTGCCCAAACACGGTTGCCTGAGTAACAGAGCGGCAGGCCCCTCCCCCAGAAGACACGCTGGGAGAACAAGAGGCTGACAACTCTAAGGTCCCTATAAAACAGGTTCATCTTGCTTGGGTTGTGGTCAATAATTTGAACTCTATACATTCCCTCAACCACCCCTCAACAGAATGACTTGGAGGAAGAACCCCAAAATAGGAAAGACCCAGACACTATGACTTCTGCCACAGATTTACAAATGGATTCAGATATAACCAAGATGTCGGAGATGGAATTCAGGCTAGCAATTGTGAAGAAAATAGCTAGAATGGAGAAATCAATTAATGGCAA
>NW_027397157.1:1295934-1314455 GCF_003265705.2 Callorhinus ursinus | reverse complement strand
TTGCCATTAATTGATTTCTCCATTCTAGCTATTTTCTTCACAATTGCAAGCCTGAATTCCATCTCTGACATCTTGGTTATATCTGAATCCATTTGTAAATCTGTGGCAGAAGTCATAGTGTCTGGGTCTTTCCTATTTTGGGGTTCCTCCCCCAGTCATTCTGTTGGGGGGTGGTTGAGGGAGTGTATAGAGTTCAAATTATTGACCACAACCCAAGCAAGATGCACTTGTTTTATAGGGACCTTAGGGTTGTCGGCCTCTTGTTCTCCCAGCGTGTCTTCTGGGGGAGGGGCCTGCCGCTCTGTTACTCAGGCAACCATGTTTGGGCAGAGTTGCCCTTCCTCCTGTGTGTGGCTGGGGAATGGGTTCAGTGAAAACCGGTTTTTGGGGGCTTTCCCTGGCGGCTTTCCACATCTGTTCTGAGAGTCAGAGCAGAAGAGACCATTTCCAACCTTCTGTCTCAGAGCAGAGAGGTTGCAGTCTGTTCTTCAGTGAGCTCTCCAGGACACACTATCTCTGTTTCTGTATGTGCTGCTATAACCTGCAGCATCCTGGGTTGTGCGCCCCTTAGCAGTGCTCCCAGTCCTCTCCTCCAGGTGTGGGAACGTCTCTGCCCTTTGTGCTTCTAAAACTGCCAGCTGCCCCCAGTTTGCACGTGCGGCCCCGTTGCTCCAGGTTTCAGTCTGGGGGCCTGCCCTAAAGTCCTTTCCCCATTGCTACCAGTCTGTGTTCTGTGAGTCTATGCCTGGTCCCCAGTGCCAGAGGCTTTTGCGCTCCTGTTTTATTTCACCTTTGCAGCACCAGCACTTACGGCAGCTCCCTCCCCTTTCTGTTTGTCTTCCAATATCTGCCCGGGATATCACGGCTCCCCGCTTCATACCTCAAAATCAAATGCCTGCAATATTCTGTTTGTAGTGATCCAGATACATCTTCTTATACATCAGGCTGATTTCATGGGTGTTCAGAGTAGTCTGGTAGATATCCATCTCTCTTCCAGGGACCGGTTGGAATAGGGTTCCCTACTCCTCTGCCGTCTTTTCTTCCCCTCTTTTTTTTTTTTTTTTAGATTTTATTTATTTATTTGAGAAAGCGAGAATGAGAGAGAGAGAGAGAGCACATGAGAGGGGGGAGGGTCAGAGGGAGAAGCAGACTCCCTGCTGAGCAGGGAGCCCGATGTGGGACTCGATCCCGGGACTCCAGGATCATGACCTGAGCCAAAGGCAGTCGCTTAACCAACTGAGCCACCCAGGCGCCCTCTTCCCCTCTTTTTAACATATCTAAGAGAAGAAATTGACAGCAATAAAATAATAGTAGGGGAATTTAACACCCAGCTTACATCTTTGGATAAATAATCCAGACAGAGAATCAATAAGGGTATATTGGCCATAAAAGACACATTAGACCAGATGGCCTTAATAGATATATATAGAATATTCCATCTAAAAGCAACAAAATACACATTCTTCTCAAGTGCACATAGAACACTCTCTAGGATAAATCACATGTTAGGCCACAAAATAAATCTCAGTAAATTCAAGAAGATAAAACATTTTAAGAATCTTTTCTGACCACAGTGGTATGAAATTATAAGTCATTTACAAGAAGAAAATTGGAAAAACCACATAAATGTGGAGATTAAACAATATGTAACTGAACAACCAGTGGGGCATCAAAGAAATCAAAACAGAAATAGAAAAAAATATATCTAGAGACAAGTGAAAATGGAAATATGACATACCAAAACATATGGAATGAAATAAAATTGTTTCTAAGAATTATATACCAATACAGGTCTACCTCAAGAATTAAGAAAAATCTCAAATAAACAATCTAACATTACACCTAATGGAGCTAGAAAAAGAAGAATAAATGAAGCCCGATTTAAAAGAAATAATAAAGATCAGAGCAGAATAAATGAAATAGTGACTAAAAAGACAATAGAAATGATCAATGAAACTAAGATCTGGTTCTTCACAAAGATAAACAAATTTGACGAACTATTAGCTAGACTCACCAAGAAAAAGGGAGGGCTCAAATAAATAAAATCAGAAATGAAAGAAAAGTTATGGCTGATACCACAAAAGTAAGATAATCATAAGAAATTACCACAAATAATTATATACAAACAAATTGGACAACCTAGAGCAAAAGGAAAAAATTCTACAAACATACAATTCTTCAAGGACTGAATCATGACAAAATAGAACATCTGAATAGATTGATTTCTAGTATGACTCAGTAATCAAAAAACTCTCAACAAACAAAAATCCAGGATCACGTGGTTTCACTGGTGAATTCTACCATATATTCAAGGATTTAATAGTTATTCTTTTGAAACTCTAAAAAATTGAAGAAGTAGGAATGCTTCCAAATTTATTTTATGAGGCCAGCATTACCCAAATACCATCACCAATCAAAGACACCATGAAGGAAAGAAGGAAGGAAGGAAGGAAGGAAGGAAGGAAGGAAGGAAGGAAGGAGAAAGAAAAAGAAAGAGAAAGAAAGAAAGAAAGAAAGAAAGAAAGAAAGAAAGAAAGAAAGAAAGAAAGAAAGAAAGAAAGAAAAAGAAAGAAAGAGACAGGGAGGGAGGGAAGGAAGGGAGGAAGGACGGAGGGAATGGAAAGGAAAGGAAAGGAAAGGAAAGGAAAGGAGAGAGAGAGAAGGGAAAAAGGGAGGGGGGTAGGGAGGAAGGAAGGAAGGAAGGAAGGAAGGAAGGAAGGAAGGAAGGGAAAATTACAAGCCAATATCCCTGATCACATAAATGCCAAAATCCTCAATGAAATATTGACAAATAAAATTTAACAATACATTAAAATAATCATACACCATGCTCAAGTGGGATTTTTTCCAAGGATGGAAGAATAGTTCAACATTTGCAAATCGATCAGAGTGATACACTTTATTAGGAGAATGAGGGATAAATATCATATGATCTTCTCAATAGAGGCAGAAAAAAGCATTTGACCAAATTCAACATCCATTTATGATAAAAACTCAATAAAGTGGGTATACAGGGAATGTACCTCAACATAATAAATGCCATCTATGGCAAATCCACAGCTAACATCATACTCGATGATAAAAAGCTCAAAGCTTTTCTTCTAAGATAAGGAACAAGAGAAGGATGCCCACTGCCCACTCTTGCCACTTTTATTCAACATAGTATTGAAAGTTCTGACCACAGAAATAGGGCAAGAGGAAGAAATAAAAGACATCCAAATCCAGAAGAAGTAAAACTGTCACTATTTGAAGATGGCATGATACTATATATAGAAAATCCTAGACTCGACAAAAAAAAAAAAACCTGTTAGAATGAATAAACAAATTGAGTACAGTTGTAGGATACAAAATTCAGTATACAGAAAATTATTCCATTTCTATACATTAATAATAAATATTAAGAAAGAAATTCTTAATTAAGAAAGCAATCCCACTTACAATTATATCAAAAAGAATAAAATACCTAGGAATAAGTTTAACCAAAGAAATGAAAGACCTGTAGGAACTCCTGGGTGGCTCAGTTGGTTGGGCATGTGACTCCTGGTTTTGCCTCAGGTCGTGATATCATAGGCTGTGGGATCCAGTGCTACGTGGGGCTCTGCAACTCAGCAGGAAGTCTGCTGGGGGATTCTCTCCCTCTGTCCCTCTCCCAACACATGCACACATGTCCTCTTTCTCTCTCTCTCTCCCTCTCTCTAATAAATCAATAAATAAATCTTGAAAAATAAAAAAAGAAATGAGGGGCACCTGGTTGGCTCAGTGGGTGAAGCAGTCATCTCTTGATTTCAGCTCAAGTCATGATCTCAGGGTCCTGGGATCAAGCCCTGCCAAGTGCTCTGTGCTCAGCTGGGAGTCAACTTGAGGATTCTCTATCTCCCTTTCCCTCTTCCTCCCCCTTCTCTCTCTCCGTCCCTCTCTCTAAAATAAATAAATAAATCTTTAAAAATAAGAAAGACCTGGGGCGCCTGGGTGGCTCAATCATTAAGCATGCCTTCAGCTCAGGTCATGATCCCGGGGTCCTGTGATGGAGCTCCGCATTGAGCTCCCTGCTGGGCAAGTCTGCTTCTCTCTCTCCCTCTGCCTGCTGCTCCCCCTGCTATGCTCTCTCTCTCTGTCAAATAAATAAATAAATAAAATTTTTTTTAAAAAAGTAAGAAAGACCTATACACTGAAAACTATAAGATATTGATAAAAGAAATTGAGGAAGGCACAAACAAATGGATACCATATTCCGTGCTCATGGATTAGAAGAACTACCATTGTTAAAATGCCTATACTACCCAAGGCAATCTGCAGACTCAATGCAATTCTTATCAAAATCCCAACGGTATTTTTAACAGAACTAGAACAAATAATCCTAAAATTTATATTGAACCATAAAAGATCCCAAATAACCAAAATGATCTCGAGAAAGAAAAGGCTGTAGGAGGTATCACTCTGATTTCAAACTATGCTGCAAAGCTATATTAATCAAAAAAGTATAGGATTGTCATGAAAATGGACATGCAGAACAATGGAACAGAATTGAAAGCCCAGAAATAAACCTGCACATATATAGACAATTAACTTAAAACAAAAAAGCCAAGAACATACAATGGAGAAAGGACAATCTCTTTAATAAATGGTGCTGGGAAAACTGGACAGCCACACACAAAGGAATAAAACTAGACCACTATCTTAAACCATACATAGAAATTTACTCAAATGGATTAAAGACTTGGATATAAGACATGAAACCATAAAATTCTTGGAAGAAACATAGGTGGAACACTCCTTAACATTGATCTTACCAATGCATTTATGGATCTAACATGAAAGGCAAAGGAAATAAAAGCAAGAATAAACAAATGGGACTATATCAAAATAAAAAGCTTCTGCATAATAAAGGAAAACATCATCAAAATGAAAAGGCAGTCCACTGAATGGGAGAAGATATTTGCAAATCAACTATCCAATAAGGACTAATATACAATATGTAAAAAATGAATACAACTCAACAATAAAAAAAACTAAAAATGGGCAGAGGATGGGGTGCCTGGGTGGCTGTCAGTTAAGCATCTGCCTTTGGCTCAGGTCCTGATCTCAGCATCCTGGGATTGAGCCCTGCATCAGGGCTCCCTGCGGAGCAGAGAGCCTGCTTCTCCCTCTCCTTCTGCTTCTCCCCCTGCTTGTTCTCTCTCTCTCTCTCTCTCTCATTATCGAATAAATAAATAAAATCTTTTTTTAAAAAAATGGGCAGAGGATTTGCATAGACATTTTTCCTCAGAAGACTTCCAGATGGCCAATAAGCACATGAAAAGATGTTCAACATCACTAATATTAGGGAATTGCAAATAAAAACCACAATGAGATATCACCTCATAGCTGTTAGGGTGGCTATTATCAAAAGACAAAAAATGACTAGTATATGAGAGGATGTGGGGAAAAGAAGAACCCTTATACACTGTTGGTGGGAGTGTATACTATGTATACTATGTATACGTACTATGTATACACTGTTGGTGGGAGTGTATACTATGTATACTATGTATACATACATACTATATATACATACTATGTATACTTTTCCACTGTGGAAAAGAGTATGGATATTCCTCAAAAAATTAGGAATACGACTGATGGATGAAGATATCATATATATATATGTACAATGGAATATTATTCAGCCATAAAATGGAATGAAATCTTGCCATTTGCAACAACATGGATGGAGCTTATGCTAAGCGAAATGAGTCAGTCAGAGAAAGAAAAATACCCTATGATTTCATTGATTTGTGGAATTCAAGAAAAAAACAAATGAGCATAGGGAAAAAAGAGAGAGAGAAGCAAACCAGAAACAGACTTAACTATAGAGAGTAAACTGATGGTTACCAGAGGGGAGGTCGGTGGGGGACTGGGTTAAATAGGTGATGGGAATTAAGGAGTGCACGTGTTGTGATGAGCACCAGGTGTTCTATGTAAGTGTTGAATCACTAAATTGTTCACCTGAAACTAATAGTACACTGTATTTAACTGGGTTTTACATAAAAACTTTTTAAAAATTAGGAATAATATGATCCTGGTTTTTCACTTCTAGATATTTATCTGAAGAATACAAAAACACTAATTCAAAAAGACATAAGCACCCTATGTTTATTTCAGCATTATTTGCAATAATCAATATATGGAAACAACCTACAAGTGTCTATCAATGGATGAATGGATAAAGAGGATGTAATACACACACACACACACACACACACACACATGCACATACATGCACACACATGCACAATGGAATACTACTGAGCTATAAAGAAGAATGAAATCTGACCATTTGCAACAACATGAATGGACCTTAAGGGTATTGTGCTAAGTGAAATAAGTCAGAGAATAACAAATACTGTATGATTTTACTCATATATGGAATCTAAAAAAAAAGAATACAGAAAACGATATAAAAACAAACTCATAGATACAGAGAACAGATTGATGTTTACCAGAGAGGAAGGGGTTTGGGATGGGAGGTGAACAAAATGGGTAAAGAAGGTCAATTGTTTGCCAAATTGTAGTAACTGTTCTGGTGGTGGTCACATTGTAGTATATATTGAGTCAAATTACAATGTTTTATACCTGAGGCTTATATAAGATTGTATACCAATTTTTATTTTAATACAAAAGAGAGACTTTTAGAGCTTTAAATCATCTATCTATCCCCAGAAAAGACTGCCCATTCACTATTCACTTAGATATCTTGGTATCTGTTTCCAGTATACACATCTCTCCTGATGAGGTGGTTTTAATGCTCCAAGTCATCAGAAAAGGAGAGCCACCGGGATTTCCAAAAATGAATGAATAACCAGGATAAACATCATAAAGAGTGGGTGAAAATATTGTGCTTGGACAGGGAGAGTTTGAAGCTGGCAGCTATATCTTGAAGTCATAGTAAAAGAGGCTGATGTCACAAACATGGAAGAAACTTTTTTCTTAGTGAAATGAGAACAGGTCAAATCTGTGATAAAGACTGGTGTCTTGCTCTCAGAATTCAGCAATATAATTTCATTTTTATTGAAATTCTGCCTATCTTTAACAATGAAAATTATGCTAAGGATGAAAATGTTAAGAAGCATATACCTTTCAAGGTTCAGGAATATAATTTTATTTTCATCAAATTATGCTTACATGTAATGTTAAAAATTCATTGAAGGATGAAAACACTGAGGAGACCCTGAATCCTGTTTCTACCTGTTTTTAATAAGGATCTTGTGGTACCTCAAGACCCAGGGTATGACTACAACTTGTCTTAAAATGGTGCTCACCATACCCCTCCTTTATATGTTGTGAAGTTTTATCTGCAGAATGTGAGATGATATTATCTAAATTCAATTCACACATTTGGTTCAAGGCTAAAATGTCCCCACCCCTCAGTGAGGAAGGGGGTAGGAAATGCTTTGTTCAATGTTAATGGAAAAATTTCACCTGTGAGATAGCTTCAGACTGTGAAATTAAATGCCCCATACATATTCTGTGTTCACTCCTTCAGCTTCCTGCCCCTACCCTAAGTATGCTCTCTTTGGATTCCCCCAAGAAAGTATTTAAATACCATATTGTACAGATAGTAAATCAGGAGATCCGAGCATGAAGGATCATTTATATGACCCTGGAAAAAACTATTCCTTTTAAGTATTGCCTCTCCAACTAAATTGTAAAATGAATAAGAAGAGGGACAGGGCCTTACTTTCATGTAGTCTCCTATAATGCCTCACATAGGGGAGGTGCTTGGTAAAGGATTAATGATGTTGATCTGAAACAGTCAGTGTACTTGACCAGTAACACCCAGATGACTCAGCGACTTGGTTGTCTCTGTCCCTGGTGTGGTCCATGGGCCAACAACAAGAGCATCACCTAGGAGATCAAAAGAAATGCAGAATCTCAGGCCCCATCTCAGACTTACTTATTCACAATGTACATTGGAACAGGATCACCATGTGATTTGTATGCACATTAATGTCTGTGAGACACTGTTATATTGCATTTAGGGCTGTACTTTACTAATCCTATCATGAACACCATTTTGTTTATTCTATATTTCTTCTTGTGTATCTTGTATGTCTCTTTCTTCCTTGTCTGCTTACCATTAGATGTCTACTAATTCCCCCTTTCTAGTTCACTATATAGTTCCAAGTTTTGTAGATGTTAGTCTCACTATAATGCTTTGAACTCTTCATAAAAAATAACATCTAATCATCTCTGTTTACTCAGGTAGCTTTGTTAAAATTATATGAACTTAGATAACAGAAGGGGTAATTTTTAGACATTTTAGCCTTAGGTCTCCTAGGCCAGTTCCCTGTCATTTCTCTAAAATATCATGGATTACAATATTATTCCCTTTAAATAATGAGCAGCATTTTGGTAGGAACATAGTTTCCCTAAAGAGAATAATTTCTGATTCTCATAGCTATGGAAACTTTCTTACATTTTGTATAGATAAGGGGCAAGGCAACTAAAAGAAATTTATTCTGAGAATTCAAACACATAAGGTATCTTTACCTAATGTGGAGTTTTGCTGTGTTTTGTCTCTCTAAAAGCCATGGCGCTTCAAAATTTAATGAGATTATGTGATGTATTATCATCATTTGCGAATGCAATTATCAGCTGTGATTAATCCTGTTTTTTCTGAGAAGCAGTATTGGATATTATTTTTTCCCTCCTGGTGGGTATTTGTGTCACTCGTACTTTATGAACTTTGACCAGAACTACTGCAGAAGGGAGAGGCAAGCAAATGGGATGTTTGGAATAAGACTTTATGACTGACTTTATGAGGGCCTTTATGAGAGCCTGGGAAGAAACATCTCATGTGAATTCACATCATCTGGAGAGAAAACAATTTAAATCTTCATATACAGATACAACATACATTACTAATTTGTAGAAGAAAAATAATACTGGATACTTCTTGCTGAATTAAAACATATGTTTAATTAGAGTAACATCACCTCCTTGTGTGCAACTTTTTCAGGACACCTGTGTAGGCCTTATATTTCAAGGAAGATATAAATGGTTAGCCGTAGAGTTCTGAGATCTATTGAATAAATGAAGTGGTAAGTCTCATGCAATTCCTTTATGCATTTAAGAAATATTTTTTTATACCCACAAGATTCCAAGCCAATTCATCAATTATTAAGCAATTAAGTTCACCTGGAACCCTGAGAACTATTGTCTCCAAGAATGAACCAAGATCACATTTTGAGATTATGTCACTGTTGGATCCCATTTGTGTCATCTTACTACCACCATTATTTTTTTAATTTAATTTTATTATGTTATGTTAATCACCATATATTACATCATTAGTTTTTGATGTAGTGTTCCATGATTCATAGTTTGCATAGAACATCCAGTGCTCCATTCAATACGTGCCCTCTTTAATACCCATCACCAGGCTAGCCCATCCCCCCAAGCCCTTCCCCTCTAGAACCCTCAGTTTGTTTCTCAGAGTCCATAGTCTCTCATGGTTCATCTCCCCCTCTGATTCCCCCCCTTCATTTTCCCCTTCCTACTATCTTTTTTTTTTTAACATCTAATGTATTATTTGTTTCAGAGGTACGGGTCTGTGATTCATCAGTCTTACAGAATTCACAGCGCTCACCATAGCACATACCCTCCCCAATGTCTATCACCCAGCCACCCCATCCCTCCCACCCCCCACCACTCCGGCAACCCTCCATTTGTTTCCTGAGATTAAGAATTCCTCATATCAGTGAGATCATGATACATGTCTTTCTCTGATTGACTTGTTTCGCTTAGCATAATACCTTCTAGTTCCATCCACGTTGTTGCAAATGGCAAGATTCCGTTTTTTTGATGGCTGCATAATATTCCATTGTATATATACACATCTTCTTTATCCATTCATCTGTTAATGGACATCTTGGCTCTTTCCATAGTATGGCTACTGTGAACATTGCTGCTATAAACATTGGGGTGCATGTACCCCTTCGGATCACTACATTTGTATCTTTGGGGTAAATATCCAGTAGTGCAATTGCTGGGTCATACGGTAGCTCTATTTTCAACCACCATTATTTTTACCACCACATAGGCAGGATAACTGAAGCACTTTTTAGTTCCTTTCTTAGAAGAAGAGGATAGATTTGTAAGGCCTGCAGTGAATATCTCAGAACCAAGACTCACAAATATTAATCTTCAATCTACCTGTGGTTCTAAAAGCCTTACCTTGTCTTTTTGAGGAACCTGCATACTGTTTTCCAGAGTGGCTGTCCCAGTTTGCATTCCTACCAATAGTGTAAGAGTGTTCTCCTTTCTCCACATCTTTGCCAACACCTGTTGTTTCTTGTGTTCTTGATTTTAACCATTCTGACTGGTGTCAGATGATATCTCATTATAGTTTTGATTTGTATTTCCCTGATGATGAATGATGTTGAGCATCTTTTCATGTGTCTGTTAGCTATTTGTATGTCTTCTTTGGATAAGTATCTATTCATGTCTTCTGCCCATTTTTAAGTGGATTATTTGTTTTATAAGTTCTTTATAGATTTTTTATACTAGCCCTTTATCAGATATGCCATTTGCAAATATCATCTCCCATTCCATAGGTTGCCTTTTAGTTTTGTTGATTGTTTCCCTAACTGTACAAAAAGCCTTATATTTTGATAAGTCCCAATAATTTACTCTTGCCTTTGTTTCCCTTGCATCAGGGACATATCTAGTAAGAGGTTGCTATGGCTGATGTGACAGAGGTTTCTGCCTGTGTTCTCTTCTAGGATTTTAATGGTTTCATGTCTCACATTTAGGTCATTCATCCATTTTGAATTTATTTTTGTGTATGGTATAAGAAAGTGGTCCAGATTCATTCTTTTGCATGTCACAGTCTAGTTTTCTGAATACGACTTGTTGAAGAGACTTTTTCCCATTGCATATTCTTTCCTATTTTGTTTAAGATTAATTGACCATATAGTTGTAGGTTCATTTCTGGGTTTTCTATTGTGTTCTATTGATCTATGTGTCTATTTTGTGTCAGTACCATACTGTTTTCATCAATACAGCTTTGTAACATAGCTCAAAGTCTGGGATTACAATGCCTCCAGCTTTGCTTTACTTTTTTTAAGTTTTCTTTGGCTATTTGGGATCATTTGTGGTTCCATATAAATTTTAGGATTGTTTGTTCTAGCTCTGTGAAAAATGCTGTTGGTATTTTGATTGAAATTGCATTAAAAAGTAAAAAATAGAACTACCCTGTAGTCCAGTAATTGCACCACTAGGCATTTACCCAAAGAATACAAAAAATACTAATTCAAAAGAATGTATGCACCCTGATGTTTATAGTAGTATTATCTACAATAGCCAAATTATAGAAACAACTCATGTCCATCAACTGATTAATGGGTAAAGATGAGATATATATATAATTATATATATTTTTTATTATTTATATATATTTTATTACATATATATGTAATGGAATATTACTTAGCCATAGACAAATACCATATGATTTAACTCATGTAGAATGTAAGAAACAATACAAATGAGCACAGAGGGGGGAAAAAGAGAAAGAGAGGCAAACCAAGAAACAGACTCTTAACTCTAGAGTAAACGGATGGTTACCAGAGGGTTGGTGGGTGGGGGGATGGGTTAAGTAGGTGATGGGAATTCAGGAGTGCACTTGTGATAAGCACTAGGTGTTGTATAGAAGTGTTGAATCATTAAATTGTACACATAAAAATAATATTGCACTGTATTTAAATGCAATTTAAATAAAAAGTTAAAAAAATAAAAACCTTACATGGTCAATTGTAAAAACAGAATTATTGCAATTATAAGCTTTTTCCCAAGGGGGCTCTCTGCCAGGAAAAAAAAAAAAAAACGTAGCTGGCAGCTGCCTTTCTTATTCCCCATCTGTGCTTACCTCTCATAACCTTCTTTTACTCCTGCCAGCAACTTGTATTCTCAACTCTCCCATCAGTGAAAGGCTTGACTAGATGCTGAAACAGGTACAAAGATGGATGAGGGGCATACTGAAATTGAAAGAAGTGAAGTGACTTGTCTTCACTTGCAAAAGATAATGGCAGAACTGATGAATGAGAGTTACTCAGTTATTTTTTGAATTGAACTGTTCTTCAAACATTGGGAAAAATTAAAAAGAACAGGAACAGTTTTAGAATGCTGATGCATAGTCCTACAACTTCATTTTATAGATGTAGAAACTGTGGCCCAGATAATGTGACTTGTCCAGAACTAAACTAAACCTAGGTCATCCGACACAGGCCAGCACTGCTTGTCCAGCATGATGTCTGATTAGTATTCCATAGGCCAACTATATCTACCACTATTTAGTTAAATATTAGAGTATACCTACTGCTTGTGCTAAAGAAGGAGATTTTGTCCTAATTTAAATTTTAAATTTAAATAATTTTTATCAACTAGCAGATAAAATTCTTTCTAAACATTATTCTGTTATTGTAAGACCTTAGTCTCCAGCACAGTCACCCTAGACCACTCCTCAAATTGTCACTAATCATTGGCAGCTTAATGTGAATGAAGTATCTGAGCCCATATTTTTAAAGGAAAGAACAACAACAATGAGGGTTCTAGGCCTCTAGCCCAGGTAAAGGACCCACAGCATGGATGCTAGATAGGTACAGGTAAATAGCCTATTAAACAATTTTGTCTCAGGTGGGCCTGCCCTAGAGGCAAGTAACAATGTTCATCAGGCAAGTGAATCAATAATGCTAATCCCATTCATTGGGTTTAGGAAGTGAAGGTTGGTATAGACAGCACAAAGATGTAGAAGGCTTTGTCATAGACTTGCAAAACTAGAAGGACCTTCAGCAGACACAACCAAGAGTGAGAGAGATAAAGCAACTTGTCTAAGATTATAAAAGAAAGTGGCAGAGCTCTGACTAATGAGAAGGTACTTGATGTTGTCTGGCTCAAAGACATTTTCAGTTAGAGAACTAATGTGATGGAAGTAGTGTTTTTATCTCTTTGTAATACTGTTTTGCTATGTCTAACTTTTCAACACTACTTTTCATGGAGTGTTTCCCTCTGAGTATGTGCAGATCCTTAATAGCCTCTTGCAGAAGTCTCTACCAGCTACCTTAAATAAGCTTAGCCTTGAGATCTACACACTCTGGAAATAACCTGTTCATAATTTTTAATTCATGTTTTTATTTTACATTTTAAATTGACTGTGCATAATATTTTAATCATTTATCTTTTGTGTGCAAGGGACTTGTATTATCTTGCAATGTGATTCTTGTCATCTTTTCTGTAGAGATATTTTTGGTTTTGGTTTTGTTTTTTAGTCACACTATTTTAAGAGCTGGTGGGTCTCAAGAGTAAATAATGAATTGCATATTTGAATGGCTTCCATGAAAGTTAGGGTACATTCTATTAACCCAGAAATGCCATTCTGACGTAGTGCAAATAGAGGTTTTTCCCGAAATAGCACTTGGCACCTTGGCAGTGTGTGCATTTTAACCTGTTTTATTGCTTACTGTGGTGCAAGAGTTTAACTCTCATTCTGGGATGGACTTGGAGTGTTTCATTTGCATACCTGTTCTGGTGGTAACAGATTATAATTTTTAAAAAATTCAGTTTTAGTTTTTATCATCATTTATTTCTCTTTTACCATACTTTTAAGTTTGCTAGTTAGATCCACAAGGGAACTATCTGCTGTCTTTTAATATTTATATTAAAAGGTTTAATGGAAGAGAGAAAATGTCTCTGTGGTAATTGGCCATTTCCCCTACCTTAATAGAATTCCAGAGCAAAGTTTCTTTAGATAGTAATGCTCAGCAAAAGGCATATGTGCTGCCACATCTTTGATTCGTCCATTCCTAGGTTTCCATGAATGTTTTTGAGGGCCTTCAACAAATGGGTTTACCAAAGACTCTAGGCCTGTTGTTTAGCATCAGCTGTATGGCCTGGGCCAGAGGAAGGGTGAACTAAAAAGAAATTAACAAAAACAATTAGAGAATTCTGGAATGCTGGAAAATTCAGAATTAACAAGGGTTTATGATATTAGATAAGTCCCAGCTCCAAAGCAGTTTTTGATGATAGAACTTAAGTTATTTTTTTTTATTTATAGCCCAATAGTAGAAGTAAGGAGAGTCTGAATCACTCTCCTGCTGAGATGAGTGAAACATTGGCAGAGGAGGGGACTGGGGAGGTAGCACTCTTAAGAACTTGAAGGGAGGGTCTTGAATGGGAGTTAAGAGTAAGAAATTTACTTGAAAATCACAGCATATGGCTAAGGACTTGAGCTTTGTCTCCAAATCCTGGTTCTTCCCTTTACTAGTTGTGCGACTTTGGACTATTTGCTTAAACTCTATAAGCCTGCCTCCTCATATGAGAAGGTGGTACAATAAATCAATGTCATACTGTTGCTGTGAAACTCAAAAGAGATAATATATGTAAAGCAATTAGTGAAGTGCTGGGCACCATAGTAAGTGTTCAATAAATGGAAAATGGCATTAATATTTTATTTAATTCTCAGCATTTATTATGGTTCCCCCAGGATTCTCTTTTTATTGAAGTATCTCTGAAAAGTACTGTTTCCACTTTTCCCCTTGCTTTTTTTTTTTTAATTTTTTTATTGTTATGTAAATCACCATATATTACATCATTAGTTTTTGATGCAGTGTTCCATGATTCATTGTTTGTTCATAACACCCAGTGCACCATGCAAAACGTGCCCTCCTCAATACCCATCACCAGGCTAACCCATCCCCCCACCCCCCTACCCTCTAGAACCCTCAGTTTGTTTTTCAGAGTCCATCATCTCTCATGGTTCGTCTCCCCCTCTGACATACTCCCCTTTTCTTCCTCTGCTGTTATCTTCTTCTTTTCCTTTTTTCTTAAAATGTGTTGCGTTATTTGTTTCAGAAGTACAGATCTGTGATTCAACAGTCTTGCACAATTCACAGCGCTCACCGTATTGCTTTTGTAAAAAATAAATTTACTGAGTTATAACTTACACACCGTAAAAATTACCTATTTTAATTATACACTTAAATGAATTTTAGTAAATTTTAAAAGTTTTGCAACTGTCACTATAATCCAATTTAGAACATTTTCATCATAGCCATCTCCAGGCAACCACTAATCTATTTACTGTCTCTCTGGATTTGACTATTCTGGACAATTCATATAAATAGAATTAAAAATGTGGTCTTTTGTGACTGGCTTCTTTCATTTATCAAGATGATTTTTCAAGGTTCATGTTGAAGTATCTGTGATGTCGCATGAATCAGTATTAATTCCTTTTGGTGGCTGAATAATATTCCACTGTGTGGATATACCACATTTTTTTCCATTAATGACTTGATGGGCATATGAGTTTGTTGCCACTTTTTGGCCCTTATGAATAATACTGCTATGAACACTTGTGTTCAAATCTTTGTGTGGACATATGTATTCTCATCTCTTGAGTAGATACCTAGAAGTGAAATTATGGTGGCATTACCATTGATATGAACAGTTGTATTTGCTACTGTATCATAATCCACCTGACAATTAGTCAGGTGCATTAATTCTTATGGCAAAACAAACTAACTTCAGATGCCCTTAAAGAAGTATATTTAAAAACAAAACAAACAAAAATGCAATAGCTCTTTAATTAAAAAATGGAAATATTCCTGCTGGAAACCCAGTTTAATCACAGAATGGATCATTTGAAGACATTTTTTTCATATCACCTTTAGGAGAATTCTAAAGAATATGTTTTAGTTTTTTAACACCTCAAGTTTTGTCTTGTCTACATTTTAATAAGATAACCATCTGAATGTCTATAGGACATATGATGCCCCAGGATGACACAGACTTTTCAATGATTAATACAGGGTATAAATAATGGTGTCTGGATCTGGGCATCAAAACAAGGAAGATATATCTTGTGATATCCTTGGCTTTTTTTTTTCCTAGGATGCACAGATCTTCCCTTAAAAGAAGTGGGAGTAAAGAGGAATGTTTCGACCCCAGTCAGTGAAATGAAATTCAATTCTATGGCAAGGAAGTCTACACAGTAATTTGTCCACAATGAAGGTGTCAGGGCTTTCTAAGTTCCTGAAAAGTAATTGATGCTCATCTTGTGGGTCTACTGATGATATGTATTTTAGTACCAACTGTGTGCCCAGCTTGTAGAAGTAGTCTGTTAGTCAGGGAAGCAAGGTTAGCTTTTGCATGTATGTGTGCAAAACTTCTTTCATCCAAATAACCTAGAGCACATGCTGAAAATTAATGGAAGTAGGTCCAGAAACACTCATTTGGATTAAGCTCTCCAAATGATTGTGATACACACTGGTTTGAGAACATTGAAGTGGAGATCTGGATGTTATCTTTGCTTCATCTTCATCAATTACCCAAATGTAACTTGATGGGAAAGAATTCAATGGGATATTATTTGTAAGCGATAACTGAACAAAGGGGAGATAGAATATATGTGAAAATTCCTGTTGTTTCTATCAGAGTCTCAGACAACTCCATGACCCCAGAAAATATTAATAACCACTCTTACTAGAGACCTTGAGTGAGATCTCTGGCTTTAGTCCCATTCCTTTTGTGTTCTTAGGTAGGCCAGCAGAACAACAGAGTCAAAGATTTGCATCCTCAGGGCTGATTATCACAGTGGGAGGGAGCAGTGGTTCTGATACAGCTCCACGAGTACTAAGGAATGCTCTAAAGGATCTACATTGAAAGAGGCCTTTGAAAAGTAGAGACAGACTCCTTCTACCCAGTAAGATCTCCATACCTCCTGGCCACCATAGACAGAGGTAGGTCAAACAGATTTTGGAGTAGTAACATCTTAGATTTTAGAGAGAGAACCTGAGTCCTCCTTTGCTGGTATGGATGAGGAAACTAGACAGAGGCCTCTGGAGAGTGGCAATCCAGCTTTCTGCCCTGATGACGCTCCCTCTCTATGAGAAAATCACCTACTTCTTCATTTCCTCCCTTTAGAAGACATTTCCTTGCCCTTATGCCTACCAAAAGTCCTCCATTATTCAAGCCTAGTTCAAGCTTTAGCTCCTCCATATCTTTCTCCAGGATAACTCTTCTGCCACACTGATCTCTTTCCTCCATTTCTCTTATGGCACATAATCAATCTCTCAGTAGATTTTACTTTATTTAAAAATTGTTCTATGTATTTGTTTTATTTCCTCAATTAGATTGTAAGCTACTGGTAGACAGGACAGAGCTGTCTTGACTCCTATGGTATAACTCAACAAATCTAGCATAATATGCACTAGGCATATAGTAAGTATTCAGTCACTTCAACTGAAGTGACTGAGATGTTAATTTAGAAGGGTTTTTGAACATAGCACCCCAAAATATGCTACTTTGACACACTGATTATTTTGAGCTGAAGGGGCTTGAGAAACAGCAGATGCAGGAAGAGCTCTCTGTCTTCCCCCTTTCTACCTAAAAGCAGGCCATAAAATTAACCATGAGGAAGGTGACCTCCCTATACCAGGGAGAGAAGAACATTCTTTGTTTTTATTACATATTTTATTTTAATTCCACTTTTGTTAGCATACAGTGTTCTATTGGTTTCATATGGATAATACAGTGATTCAACAATTCTATTCATTACTCAATGCTCATCGTAAGTGTACTTTTTAATCCCCATCACGTATTTCACACATCCTCCCACCTACCTCCTCTCTGATAACCATCAGTTTGTTCTTTATAATTAAAAGCCTGTTTCTTGATTTGGCTCTCTCTCTCTCTCTCTCTTTTTCCTTTGCTCATTTGTTCTGTTGCTTAAATTCCACATATAAGTGAAATCTTGATATTTGTCTTTCTCTGACTGACTTATTTCACTTAGCATTATACTCTCTAGCTCCATCCATGTTGTTGTTGCAAATGGTAAGATTTCATTTTTTATGACTAAATAATATTCCATTGTCTTTATATACCAATTCCTTTTCAGCCATTCACCTATCAATGGACACTTGGACTACTATCATATCTTGGCTATTGTAAATAATACTGCTATAAACACAGGGGTGCACACATCCTTTTGACTTAGTGTTTTTGTATTTTGGGGGTAAATACCCAGCCTTGTGATTACTTGATTGAAGGTTGTTCTTTTTTTAACATTTTGAGAATCCTCCATACTGTTTTCCACAGTGACTGCACTAGCTTGCAATCCCACCAACAGTGTGTGAGGGTTCCTTTTTCTCGACATCCTCGCCAATACTTGTTTCTTTTGATTTTAGCCATTCTGACAGGTGTGAGGTGATATCTCATTATAATTTTGATTTGTATTTACCTGATGATAACTGATATTGGCCATGTCTTCTTTTTTTTAAAATTTTTTATTGTTATGTTAATCACCATATATTACATCATTAGTTTTTGGTGCAGTGTTCCATGATTCATTGTTTGTTCATAACACCCAGTGCTCCATGCAGAACGTGCCCTCCTCAATACCCATCACCAGGATAACCCATCCCCCTCCCCCCCTCCCCTCTAGAACCCTCAGTTTGTTTTTCAGAGTCCATCATCTCTCATGGTTC
>NW_027397157.1:1289261-1290934 GCF_003265705.2 Callorhinus ursinus | reverse complement strand
GCATTGAACCCATTTACATTCAGGGTAACTATTGAAAGGTATGAATTTAGTGCCATTGTATTACCTGTAAGGTGACTGTTAACTGTCTGTTGTCTGTGTTCGTTTCTGCTCTTTGCTGGTTTTAGGTTCTCTCTTTGCTTAGAGGACCCCTCTCAATATTTCTTGGAGGGCTGGTTTCGTGTTTGCAAATTCCTTTAGTTTTTGTTTGTTCTGGAAGCTTTTTATCTCTCCTTTTATTTTCAATGATAGCCTAGCTGGATATAGTATTCTTGGCTGCATATTTTTCTCGTTTAGTGCTCTGAAGATATCTTGCCAGTCCTTTCTGGCCTGCCAGGTCTCTGTGGATAGGTCTGTTGCCAATCTAATGTTTCTACCATTGTAGGTTACATATCTCTTCTCCCAAGCTGCTTTCAGGATTTTCTCTTTGTCGCTGAGACTCGTAAGTTTTACTATTAGATGTCGGGGTGTTGACCTATTATTATTGATTTTGAGAGGGGTTCTCTGTGCCTCCTGGATTTTAATGCCTGTTTCCTTCCTCACATTAGGGAAGTTCTCTGCTATTATTTGCTCCAATATACCTTCTGCCCCTCTCTCTCTCTCTTCTTCTTCTGGGATCCCAATTATTCTAATGTTGTTTCGTCTTATTGTATCACTTATCTCTCGAATTCTGCCCTCGTGATCCTGTAATTGTTTCTCTCTCTTTTTCTCAGCCTCTTTATTTTCCATCATTTGGTCTTCTATATCGCTGATTCTCTCTTCTGCCTCATTTATCCTAGCAGTTAGTGCCCCCATTTTGAATTGCACCTCATCAATAGCCTTTTTGATTTCGATTTGGTTAGATTTTAGTTCTTTTATTTCTCCAGAAAGGGTTTCTCTAATAACTTCCACGCTTTTTTCAAGCCCAGCTAGTATCTTTAAAGTCATGATTCTGAACTCTAGGTCCGACATCGTACTAATGTCCGTATTGAGTAGGTCCCTGGCTGACGGTACTACCTCTTGTTCTTTTTGCTGAGGTGATTTCTTTCGTCTTGTCATTTTGTCCAGAGGAGAATAGATGCATGAGAGAACAAAATGCTAACAGGTTTACAACGTCCCCAGCAAATATACTGTATACAAATCAGAAAAGACCTGAAACCAGGGGAAAAGAAAGGGAAAGAAAGAAAAAAGAAAGAGGAAAAAAAAAGGATAAAAACAAAAACAGAACAATACAAAAAAAGCAGAATGTTATCAAATATGATCAGGCTAGTGCATAGATCAGTGCCACACACTAGATTTTGGGCGTATTTTGGTCTGTTAGAAAAAAGTGCCTCCTAAAATTTTAAAGGAAGAAAGACATATATGTACAAAATAAGGGTTGATACAATGAAGGGATGGAAGATGACTGTAAAGATGAAAATTATAAAAGATTTTATAAGAGGACTTGGTAAGATAAGTTGTTTGAAAAAAGAAAGACGATTTAAGGAAAAGAAAAAAAAAAGGAAAAAGGGAGAGAATGTGATCAGGCAGGAGACTAGAACAAAGCCATACACTAGTGATTTAGGGTATATTTTGATCTGTTAGAAGAAACTGTATCTCAAAATTTTAAAGAGAGAACAACTTATATATATATGCCAAAAATAAGGGTAACTACTATGAAGGGATAAAATATGACTCTAAAAATGAAAAATAAAAAA
>NW_027397157.1:1221107-1289161 GCF_003265705.2 Callorhinus ursinus | reverse complement strand
TTCTCCTTGATCGATCAACTTGGTCTTGGCTTGCTGGCTGTTTGTGCTGATTTTCTGGGGGAGGGGCCTGTTGCTGTGGTTTCCAAATGTCTTTGCCGGAGGCGGAATTGCCCCGCCCTTGTCGGTCCGGGCTAAGGAAGCTGCTCCGGTTTGTTCTCAGGAGCTTTTGTTCCCTGCAAGCTCTGGGTACAGCTTTGGAGGACCAGGGCAGAAATGGTGGCCTCCCAATCTCCACCCGGAGGAGCTGAGAACTCGGGGCCCCGCTCCTCAGTGTGTCCCCAGAGAAAAGCAGTCACTTCCGTGTCCCCGGTCTCCGGCCGCTGTCCGTGCTCACCCGGCCTGTGATCGAGCGTTGCTATCTCTGGCACCCGACCCCGCACGGAGTCTCCAAACCCAGCAGATCCCTGCAGTGCGTTCCCGCACCGCTCCTCCCCGGGAAGGAAGGGGAGTCTCCCCGGATCTGCTGCTTGTTGGGTCCCTGCTGGGGGAGCCGTGCCCCGACTGGGCCGCAGATCACAGTTTATGGCCACCCCGAGCTGAGAGCCCGCGACTCTGCTCTGTCTCTGCAGCCGGCTTCCCCGCTCTGATACCTGGGAGCTCTGGCGCACTCAGGCACCCCCGGTCTCTCCGTGACCCCAAGGGTCCTGAGACCACACTGTCCCGGGAGGATTCCACCCCCCGCTTAGCCACTGCAGCGACGTCCCTCCGCCGAGCCAACTTCTAAAAGGTCCGATTTTGTGCTCCGCGGCTCTATCACTTGCCAGAAGCGGCCGGCGGAGGCCCCTCCCCCGCCGTCTATCCTCCCGAATATCGCCTCGGATTCACTTCTCCGCACGCCCTACCTTCCAGTAAGTGGTCGCTTCTCTGTTCAGAGAGTTGTTGCTACTCTCCTGTTCGATCTCCTGTTGAGTTCGTAGGTGTTCAGAATGGTTTGATCCCTATTCAGCTGAATTCCTGAGACCAGACGAAATCTAGGTCTCCTACTCCTCTGCCATCTTGCTCCGCCCCTGGCCATGTCTTCTTAGGAGAAATGTCTGTTCATGCCTTCTACCCATGTTTAATTGGATTATTTGTTTTTTGGGTGATGAGTTTTTTAAGTTCTTTATAGATTTTGAATACTAATCTTTCATCAGATATGTCATTTGCAAATATCTTCTCCCAGTCCATAGATTGCCTTTTAGTTTTGTTGAATTGTTTCCTTCACTGTGCAGAAGCTTTTTATTTTGATATAGTTCCAATACTTTATTTTTGCTTTTGTTTCCCTTGCCTCGGGAGACATATCTAGGAAAATGTTACTATGTCCAATGTCAGAGAAAATGCTGCCTGTGCTCTCTTTGAGTTTATTTTTGTGTATGGTGTAAGAAAGTGGTCCAGTTTCATTCTTTTCCATGTAACCGTCTAGTTTTCCCAACACCATTTGTTAAAGAGAATGTCTTTTTCCCATTGCATATTCTTTTTCCCTTTGTCAAAGATTAATTGACCATATAGCTGTGGGTTCATTCCTGGGTTTTCTATTCTGTTCTATAGATCTTATGAGTCTATTTTTGGGCCAGTACCATACTGTTTTGATTACTACTTTATAACTTGAAGTCTGGAATTGTGCCATCTCCAATTTTGTTTTTCTTTATCAAGATTGCTTTGGCTATTTGGGTTGTTTCTGGTTCCATACAAATTGTAGTATTATTTATTCTATTCTATGAAAAATACTGTTGATACTTTGATAAAGATTGCATTAAATCTGTAGATAACATCTGTAGATGTTTTAACGATATTTCTTCTTCTAATCCATAAGCATGGAATGTTTCCATTTCTTTGTGTTATCCTCAGTTTCTTAAATCAATGTTTTATAGTTTTCAGAGTTCAGTTCTTTCAACTCTTTGGTTAAGTTTACTCCTAGGTATTTTATTATTTTTGGTGCAATTGTAAATGGAATTATTTTTTTAATTTCTCTTTCTGCTGCTTCAATATCTATGTATAGAAATGTAACAGATTTCTGTGTATTGATTTTGTGTCCTGTGACTTTACAAATTCATTTATCAGTTCTAGTAGTTTTTTGGTGGAGTCTTTTGTGTTTTTTATACATGGTATCATGTCATCTGCAAATACTGAAAATTTTACTTCTTCCTTACTGATTTGAATTCTTTTATTTCTTTTGGTTGTCTGTTTGTAGCGGCTAGAACTTCCAGTACTATGTTGAATAAAAGTAGTGAGATTGGACCATCCTTGATTGTTCCTGACCTTGGGGGAAAACCTCTCAGGTTTTCCCCATTGATGTTCATTGTGGGATTTTCATATATGGCCTTTATTATATTGAGGTATGTTCTCTCTAACCCTACTTTGTTGAGGGTGTTTATAATTAATGGATGTTATATTTTGTCAAATGTTTTTTCTACATCTATTGAAATGAACATATGCTTTCTGTCCTTCTTATTATTGATGTGTTGTATTATGTTCATTGATTTTTGAATATTGAACCACCCTTGCATCCCAGTAATAAATCCCACTTGATCATGATAAATGATTTTTTTAATGTATGGTTGGATTCAACTTGCTAGTATTTTGTTTAGGATATTTGCATCTATGTTCATCAGAGACATTGGCCTGTACTCTTTTTTAGTGGAGTCTTTATCTGGTTTTGGTATCAGGGTAATGCTGGCCAGGTGTCTTTAGGTCTGAAATGAGTCTCTTATAGGCAGCATATAGATAGGTCTTATTTTTTTATCCACTCTGTCACCTTATGTCTTCTGAGTGGAGCATTTAGTCCATTTGCATTCAAAGTAATTATTGATAGATATGTATTTATTGCCATTTTGTTACTTGTTTTGTGGTGGTTTTTCTAGTTTTACTCTGATCCTTTTTTCTCTTGCTCTCTTTCATGGTTTGCTGCCTTTCTGTAGTGATATACTTGGATTCCTTTCTCTTTATTCTTTGCATATCTATTACTCGTTTTTGATTTGTGGTTACAATTAGGTTTGCATATGACATCTTCTGCATATAGCAGTTTATGTGAAGTTGATGTTCATATAAGTTTGAACCCATTCTTTACCTCTCCCCCCCACATTTTAAATATTTGGTGTCATACTTTACATCCTTGTATTTTGTGAATCCCTTGACTGATTTTTACAGAAATACTTATTTTTACTCCTTTTGTGTTTCCTACTTTTCATACTCTCACTTATGGTCTTTCCTTTCCACTCAAAGAGTCCCCTTTAATATTTGTTGTTGGGCTGGTTTAGTGGTAATGAAGTCCTTTAGTTTTTGTTTGTTTGAGGAATTTTTGATCTCTCTTTTTATTCTGAGTGGTAGCCTTGCTGGATAGAATATTCTTAACTCACTGAGCCACCCAGGCACCCCCTGGATAGAATATTCTTGATTGTAGATTTTTCCCTTTCAACACTGAATATATCATGCCACTTTCTTTTGACCTGCCACATTTCTGCTGAAACATCTGCTAATAGCCTTACCAGGTTTTCCTTACATGTAACTGTCTTCTTTTCTCTTGCTGCTTTTAAAATTTTTTCTTTATCACTACTTTTTGCCATTTTAATTACTATGTTTCTTACTGTGGACCTCTTTGGTTTGATTTTGTTGGTGGATATCTGTGCCTCCTGGATCTGGATATCTGTTTGAACCTCTCTCCAGATTAGGGAAGTTTTCAACTATTATTTCTTCAGGTAAGTTTTCTGCCCCCCTTTCTCTCTCTTCTTCTTCTGGGATCCCTATAATGTGAATGTTATTATACCTGATGGAGTCACTGAGTTCCCTAGATCTATTCTCAATTTGTATAATTGTTTTTTTCTCTCACTTAGCTTGATTGCTTTCCATTACTCTGTTTTACAGGTTATTAATTCATTCCTCTGCTTCCTCTAGGTATCTGTTTATTTTTTCAAGTGTGTTTTTAATTTTATTTACTATGTTCTTCATCTCTGATTGGTTCTTTTTTTAATCTCTTTTTTAAGTGTCTCACTGATGTCCTCCACTCTTTCCTCAAGTCCTGTGAGTATCTTTATGATAATTACTTTAAATTCTCTATCAGGCCTTTACTTATATCCATTTCATTTAGGTCTCTTGCTGTAGTTTTTTTCCCTGTTCTTTCATTTGAGACACATTTCTCTATCTCCTAATTTTGTCTAACTCTCCGTGTCTTTTTCTGTGTGTTAGGAAAGTCAGCTAAGTCTTTTTCTCTTGAAAGTAATGACCTTATGAAAAAGAGGTCCTGTGATGCTCTGCAGTACAGTATCCCTTGTCCCCTAGGACCTGGAGCTTCAGGGAGTATCTCCTATGTGTGTTGCCTATGCCCTGCTGTTGTGTCATGTTGTCTGAAGAGGTTCTCTTTGACTGCTGTGGGCAGTGTTTTGTCCTGCCCAGGGTTGGGCATGTTTTAACAAGTTGTACACTGGTCTGCTTGCAAAATGAGACCTGCCACCACCACCAGCAGAACTGAGAGGCCCTGCAAAAGTTGCAGGTAGGAAGAAGTGGTGCTAGTGAGGTTTGTGCTGGGCTTCTGGGGAAGGGGCCTCACAGCACTGGGCCTGAGGCAAATGTGACTGAGAAGGGTGGATCTGCTGAAGTGCAAGGGGATAGGGCTCTTTGTAAGCAAATTAAGTAGCAAGTGTTTGCACTCTGCTGGTTACCACAGGTGGCCATGTGTTTGTGCTGAAGGATAAGGGAGGGGAATAGTGCATCCCTCTTCCTTTGTTCCTGAAGAAGTCTTGCTGTGATCTTGGCCTCTTGGGGACACACTTTGAAATAAGTAAATCACTTTCCTTCTCATGTGTCCCAGGCATTTTTCAAATTGCTGCTTCTACCCTGTATCTCCATGAACTGTTTGTCTGCTATCTCTTTCAGGGTGGGGCCTCAGCTTCCTAATGCCCTCCAGGCTCTCCCAGAGCTCAGCCCACTGATTTTTAAAATTCCAGGCTTTAAGTCCTGCTGGTTGTAAGATCTCATGAAATTTGGCTCCTTTGGCTTTCAAAGCCAAACATAATATTATATTATATTATATTATATTATATTATATTATATTATATTATTATATTATATGGATTCATCTTCCCTGTGTGAGCTCCCTGGTGTGATAGTCTGTTTCTCACCCTTTTCCATGTTACCAGCTCTTCCTGACCAGTGACAGCAATGGTCTGTTTAATTCCCCAACTGTGTCTCTACCCTTCTTACCTTTTTCAAAGTAGCCTCTTCTCTACCTTTAGTTGTTGAGTTTGTTCTGCCGGTCTTTAGGTCATTTTCCAGGTTATTTACACTGATGTGAGTATTTTCTATCTGTATCTGTTGGGAGAAAGTGAGCTTAGGGTCTTCCTCCTCAGCCATCTTCCCAGACTCCCTAGAAGAATATTCTCATCACTGAAGACTGAAAGTTAATGCCAAAGTGGATTTGTACAAACAAACCTACTGAAATAAACCTTATTTTTCATTAGGTTAACCTATTTATATCCTATTCAGTGTTCCACAATTTATTGCTCCTAGTTCAAGTTTCTTTGTCTTGTCACATCCCTAGAATTTACTGTTCTTTGTTTCAAAAAGTATGTAGGTTTTGTGGCCTAATGTCTTCTTTGGGTCATTATTTTCCTTTTGAAGGAAAATGCATGTAAAAATATTAAATAAAATTTGATTTGAATGTTTTTCTCCTGTTAACCTGTCTTATGTCAGTTTAATTCTTAGGCCCCTCCAGAGAACCAAGGATGGTAAAAGGAAATTTTTTCTTCCCTATAATTATTTATAATTATATTCCATCAACTGTATGTTTTCAAAATTAAGGTTCTATAGGGGGTGTAGAAAGAAAGCTGGTAAAGAAATGGGAAACTCACATCACATCAGAAGAAAACCACTTTTATTAAGTATGAAGTAACTATAGTTTTAATAGTTTAAAATACATTTGCGGAGAGGAGAAAGATGGTGGAGGAGTAGGGGACCCTATTTCAACAGGTCCCCAGAATTGAGCTACCAGACCACTCTGAGTACCCACAAAACCAGCCTGAGATGTGAGAAGATCTGGATCTCTACAAACAGAATATCGCAGGTTGGTTGGTTTCAAGGTAGGAAGCAAGGAGCCCTGATTCCACGGGCAGATATCGGAAGATAAACAGCTGTGGGAGGATGCCTGGCCATGGGGTTCCTACACCGCTGGTGAGCGACAGCCTCGTGCACTGGGGACGGGGCACAGACTCGCAGACCGGTAGCGGTGGGGAAAGGACTTTAGGGCAGCCCCCGGGGCGGAAACCCGGAGTGGAAGGGTAGCACGTGTGAACTGAGGGGGGGTGGCGGTTTTAGAAGTACAAAGGGCAGAGACGTGCCCCGACCTGGAGGCAGGATTGGGGGTGCTGCGGAGGGGCACACAACCCAGGCCGCTGCAGTTTATAGCAGCACGGACAGAAACGGAGAGAGTGTGGCCTGGAGAGCTCACTGAACAGACTGTGGTTTCTCTGCTCTGAGGCAGAGGGTTGGAAACGGTCTCTTCTGCTCTGAGTCGCAGAAGAGATGCGGAAAGCTGCCAGGGAAAGCCGCCGGAGAACAAAAGCCCCAAAAACTGATTCCTGCTGAGCCCATCCCCCGCCACAGGGGGTCAGGGCAACTCCCCCCAAACAGAGTTGCCTGAGTAACAGCGTGGCAGGCCCCTCCCCAGAAGACAGGCTGGGAAAACAAGAGGCTAGCAGCCCTAAGGTCCAAAGAAAACAAGTGCACCTTGCTTGGGTTCTGGTCAATAATTTGGACTCTATACATTCCCTCAAACACCCATCAACAGAATGACTAGGAGGAGGAGCCGACAAAATAGAAAAGACTCAGAGATTATGACTTATGCTGCAGATTTACAAATGGATGCAGATATAACCAAGATGTCGGAGATGGAATTCAGGCTAGCAATTGTGAAGACAATGGCTAGAATGGAAAATCAATTAATGGCAACATAGAGTCTCTAAGGGCAGAAATGAAAGCTGAGTTGGCAGAACTTAAAAATGCTATCAATGAGATCCAATCCAATCCACATAAACTAACAACTAGGGTAAGTGAGGGAGAAGAACGAATAAGTGACCTGGAAGACAATATAATAGATAAAAAGGGAAAAGAGGAGGCTAGGGAAAAACAACTCAGAATCCATGAAAATAGAATCAGAGAAATAAGTGACACCATGAAGCATTCCAATATCAGAATAATTGGAATCCCAGAGGGAGTGGAGAGAGAGGACTAGAAGATGTATTTGAGCAAATCGTAGCTGAGAACTTCCTTAATCTTGGGAATGAAACAAACATTCACATCCTAGAGGCAGAGAGGACCCCTCCCAAGATCAAGGAAAACAGACCAACATCCCAGAATGTAATAGGAAAACTTGCAAATCTTAGAACCCAGGAAACCATCTTAAGGGCAGTTGGGGGAAGAGATTCCTTACGTACAGAGGGAGGAACATCAGAATAATGTCAGACCTATCCACAGAGACCTGGCAAGCCAGAAAGGGCTGGCAAGACATATTTAGGGTACTAAACGAGAAGAAAATGCAGCCAAAAATACTTTATCCAGCAAGGCTTTCATTTAGAATGGATGGAGAGATGCAGAGCTTCCACAACCATTAGAAATTGAAAGAATATGTGACCACTAAGCCGGCCCTGCAAGAAATACTAAGGGGGGTTCTACAAAAGGAGAAAGACCCCAAGAGTCATATATAATAGAAATTTACAGGGACAATCTATAAAAACAAAGTCTTCACAGGCAACATGATGACAATTAATTCATATCTTTCAATAATTGCTCTCAACATGAATGGCCTAAATGCTCCCATAAAACGGCACAGGGTTGCAGATTGGATAAAAAGACAGGACCCATCCATATGCTGCCTACAAGAGACTCATTTTGAATCTAAAGATACATCCAGACTGAAAGTGAAGGGATGGAGATCCATCTTCCATGCCAGCGGACCTCAAAAGAAAGCTGGGGTAGCAATTCTTATATCAGACAAATTAGTTTTTAAACTAAAGTCTGTAATTAGAGACACAGAAGGACACTATATCATTCTTAAAGGGTCTATCCAACAAGAAGATCTAACAGTTGTAAATATCTATGCCCCCAACATGGGAGCAGCCATCTCATAAGCCAACTGTTAACCAAAATAAAGAGTCATATTGATAACAATATGTTAATTGTAGGAGACCTCAATACTCCACTCTCAGCAATGGACAGATCATCAAAGCAGAAAATCAACAAGGAAACAAGAGCTTTGAATGATACACTGGACCAGATGGACCTCATAGATATGACAGGACATTCCACCCTAAAACAACAGAATATTCATTCTTCTTGAGCACACATGGAACTTTCTCCAGAAGAGACCGCATACTGGGTCACAAATCAGGTCTCAACCAATACCAAAAGAATGAAATTATTCCCTGCATATTCTCAGACCACAATGCTTTAAAACTGGAACTAAATCACAAGAAAAAATCTGAAAGAAATTCAAACACTTGGAAGCTAAAGACCACTCTGCTCAAGAATGTTTGGGTCAACCAGGAAATCCAAGAAGAACTTAAACAATTCATGGAAATCAATGAGAATGAAAACTCATCGTTCCAAAACCTATGGGATACTGCAAAGGTGGTCCTAAGGGGGAAATACATAGCCATCCAAGCCTCGCTCAAAAAAATAAAAAAATCCTGAATTCACAAACTAACTCTATACCGTAAGAACTAGAGAAAAAGCAACAAACAATGCCTAAGCCACACATTAGAATGAAATAATTAAAATTAAAGCAGAGATCAATGAATTAGAAACCAGAAACACAGCAGATCAGATCAACGAAACTAAATGTTGGTTCTTTGAATTAATAAGATCGATAAACCACTGGCCAGACTTATCCAAAAGAAAAGAGAAAGGACTCAAATTAATAAAATCATGAAGGAAAGGGCAGAGATCACGACTAACACCTAGGAAATAGATACAATTATTAGAAATTATTATCAACAACTATATGCCAATGAACTGAGCAATTTGGATGAAATGGAGGCCTTCCTGGAAACCTATAAGCTGCCAAGACTGAAACAGGAAGAAATTGACAACATGAATATGCCAATAACCAGTAACAAGATTGAAGCAGTGATCAAAAACCTCCCAAAAAACAAGAGTCCAGGGCCTGATGGATTCCCCGGGGAATTCTACCAAACATTCAAAGAAAAAATAATACCTATTCTCCTGAAGCTGTTTCAAAAAATAGAAACAGAAGGAAAGCTTCCAGACTCATTCTATGAGGCCAGCATTACCTTAATCCCCAAACCAGGCAAAGACCCCATCAAAAAGGAGAATTTCAGACCGATATCCCTGATGAATATGGATTCCAAAATCCTCAACCAAATCCTAGCTAATAGGATCCAACAATACATTAAAGGGATCATCCACCACAATCAAATGTGATTTATCCCCAGGATGCAAGGGTGGTTCAACATTCGCAAATCAATCAATGTGATAGAACACATTAATAAGAGGAGTGAGAAGAACGATATGGTCCTCTCAATTGATGCAGAAAAAGCATTTGACAAAATACAACATCCTTTCCTGGTTAAAACTCTTCAGAGTATAGGGATAGAGGGAACATTCCTCAAGTTCATAAAATCCATCTATGAAAAATCCACAGCAAATATCATCCTCAATGGGGAAAAGCTGAGAGCCTTTCCCTTAAGAACAGGAACATGTCAAGGATGCCCACTCTTACCACTATTGTTCAACATAGTACTAGAAGTCCTAGCAACAGCAATCAGACAACAACAACAACAAAAATAAAAGGTATTCAAATTGGCAAAAAAGAAGTCAAACTCTCTCTTTTCGCAGACGACATAATACTTTATGTGGAAAACCCAAAAGACTCCACCCCCAAATTACTAGAACTCATACAGCAATTCAGTTCTGTGGTAGGATATAATATCAATGTACAGAAATCAGTTGCTTTCTTATACAGTAACAACGCAACTTTAGAAAGAGAAATTAGAGAAACGATTCCATTTACAACAGCACCAAAAGCCATAAGATACCTCAGAATAAACCTAACCAAAGAGGTAAAGGATCTATACTCTAGGAACTACAAAACACTCGTGAAATAAATTGAAGAAGACACAAAAAGATGGAAACATATTCCATGCTCATGGATCAGAAGAATAAACATTGTTAAAATGTATACACTACCCAGAGCAATCTATACCTTCAATGCCATCCCGATCAAAATTCAAGTGACATTTTTCAAAGTGCTGGAGCAAAGAATCATAAAATTTGTATGGGATCAGAAAAGACCCCAAATCACCAAGGAAATGTTGAAAAAGAAAAACAAAGCTTAGGGCATCACGTTGCCCGATTTCAAGTTATATTACAAAGCTGTGATCACCAAGACAGCATGGTCCTGGTACAAAAACAGACATATAGACCAATGGAACAGAATAGAGAGCCCAGATATGGACCCTCAACTCTATGGTCAAATAATTTTTGACAAAGCAGGAAAAAACATGCAATGGAAAAAAGACAGTCTCTTCAATAAATGGTGCTGGGAAAATTGGACAGCCACATGCAGAAGAGTGAAACTCGACCATTCTCTAACACCATTCACAAAGATAAACTCAAAGTGGATGAAAGATCTCAATGTAAGACAGGAATCCATCAAAATCCTAGAGGAGAACATAGGCAGTAAGCTCTTTGACATCGCCCACAGCAACTTCTTTCAAGATACATCTCCAAAGGCTAGTGAAACAAAAGCAAAAATGAACTTTTGGCACTTCATCAAGATAAAAACTTCTGCACAGCAAAGGAAACAGTCAATAAAACAAAGAGGCCACCCACAGAATGGAAGAAGATATTTGTAAATGACACTACAGATAAAGGGCTGGTATCCAAGATCTTT
The DNA here is from genome assembly GCF_003265705.2 of Callorhinus ursinus. Lineage (NCBI taxonomy): Eukaryota > Metazoa > Chordata > Mammalia > Carnivora > Otariidae > Callorhinus > Callorhinus ursinus. The sequence goes on along the minus strand of NW_027397157.1, from coordinate 1,278,282 downwards.
AAAGAACTTCTCAAACTCAACACCCAAAAAACAAATAATCAAGTCAAAAAGTGGGCAGCAGACATGAAAAGACACTTCTCTGAAGAAGACATACATATGGCTAACAGACACATGAAAAAATGTTCATCATCATTAGCCATCAGGGAAATTCAAATCAAAACCACTTTGAGATACCACCTTACACCAGTTAGAATGGCAAAAATGGACAGGGCAAGAAACAACAAATGTTGGAGAGGTTGTGGAGAAAGGGGAACCCTCTTACACTGTTGGTGGGAATGCAAGTTGGTACAGCCACTTTGGAAAACAGTGTGTAGGTTCCTCAAAAATTTAAAAATAGAGCTACCCTATGACCCAGCAATTGCACTACTGAGTATTTACCCCAAAGACACAGATGTAGTGAAAAGAAGGGCCATATGCACCCCAATATTCATAGCAGCAATGTCCACAATAGCCAAACTGTGGAAAGAGCCGAGATGCCCTTCAACAGATGAATGGATAAAGAAGATGTGGTCCATATATACAATGGAATATTACTCAGGCATCAGAAAGGACGAATACCCAACTTTTACAGCCACATGGATGGGACTGGAGGAGATTATGCTAAGTGAAATAAGTCAAGCAGAGAAAGTCAATTATCATATGGTTTCACTTATTTGTGGATCATACGGAATAGCATGGAGGACACTAGGAGAAGGAATGGATAAATGAGGGGAGGGGGAATTGGGAGGGGAGATGAACCATGAGAGACTATGGACTCTGAGAAACAAACAGGGTTTTAGAGGGGAGGGGGGAGGGTGGATTGGTTAGCCCGGTGATGGGTATTAAGGAGGGCACGTACTGCATGGAGCACTGGGTGTTATACGAAAACAATGGATCGTGGATCACCACATCAAAAATTAATGATGTATTATATGGTGACTAACATAATGTAATAAAATTTAAAAAGTAAAATAAAATAAAATACATTTGGAAGTAAGTCTTACTTTGTTTAAAAGGGAGAGGGGTAATGGTCCCTCAAAACAAAAGGAAACTTATTGAGCACTTGGATCACACTTTTAAGTGTCTGAATTTTTCTTTGAAAGTGAATAGCTTTTAAAAACATCAAGGACTATAGCTCTTAAGAACCAAACAACACACACACACACACACACACACACATACACACACACACACAAGATTTCAGTGGGCAATTAAAGTATTACTGAGAAAGGGAAGAAACTAAAGAGGTGGTTCTGATAGCATAATACAGAGTAGAGAGGGGGTAAGAGCTAAGTGAATAGAATGGAATTGGTAGGGGAGAGACTATGATGTAGGGAGCATAGACATGTCTGACAATGAAAAGAAAGAGAAAAAAATCGATGAAATAGAAAAGAGACATAAAAGGAAAACAGTTTATAGTAGTAGGAAGCTTAGAAGAAAGTGACTAAGAGAGAAAACATGGCTAAAACCTGAGCATATGTTTCAATTAAAGAATGACTTCTCAGGAATGCAAGTTAGGAAAGCTGACCCTCATCTGCTTTTAGGCAAGCTACTGAAAGCAACATGAAAGGTTACCAAGAGAAACCTCTTGGCCAAAAGTAACACCTCCCTCCATGGGGAGTCTGAAATCCCCACCATTAAACTCAGTCTTTGGGTTGAGGCTTTGCATTTGCAGGTATCATTCCTTAAAAAATAATTTAAGTTGACTGCAAGGGTTAAAATACATATAACTTTGATGGGGACATGGACCATTCATGAAAATTAGTCTTTCAGATTACTTTTAAATGTGCACACTACCCAAGAGGAACAAAGCACTTCATGATTTGACTTGTCCAGCCTCATCTTTTCCTAATCCTTACCCTTTAGCTTGTTACACTCCAGCCATAAATGAACACACCATGTTCTTTTGTGTTCCTTTGCCTTTGTATGTGACCTTCTCTCTGTTGAGAATGCTCTCTTAACTTTTTCCCCAACCTCAGCTCAAAAATATCTCCTGTGAAGCCTTCCTTGTGTTGCCTTCTTTTGACTTCCACTGCCATTTGCATATGCCTTATTTTAGCAATAGTATTGATGTATTATAATTAATGTTTTCAATATCTATGTTCCTCTCTAGACCAGTTTCATGTTTCTAAACTAACTGATGCTTATCTCATAACCACATGTATCACATGGTAGAGGTAACGCTGTTTAAAATCTGGGGCACTGGGGTCACAGACACTTGAATTAGAATCCCTGCTCTGATGCTTTTTAGCTCTGTGATCTTGGGTAAGTTACATAACCTCTCTGAGCCTCAGTTTTGTAATTTAAAAACTGGGGCTAGCAACAGCAACAACAATAATATCTAATAATATTATGGAAATATTTAAATAAAATAATGCATATGTGCAAAAGTATGCTGGCTGCTCAAATGTTTTAAACCTCCATCTATGGCAAAATACAAAAGAACCAGGACTAGGAGTCAAGAATATTGAGTGCTATTTTGAGTTTCTGCACTGACTCAATTTTTATTCCCGGTAAATTACTCAAGTCCCCTGTTTTTCCTCTTTTCAACAAACATTAGGATATTGGTCTCCTACATTTCCTATGTGACCAATGAATTTAAACAGAGGGAGTAAACTGGAAGGAAATTGGGGATTCTTAGAGTGAGGTAGCCAAGAAATGCCAGGTGTTGCTATGGCCAACTGAGTAATAGCCAATCATTTTAATCACAATTGTTACCATTTCTTGAGGGCTTACTTATAATGTGCCCAGGCACTAGGCCAAGCACCTTATTTATAGTTCTCTGTTTTTAGTTATATGTAAGCCAAGGCTGGTTGGTCACCAGGCAAACATGCAATGAGAGTATTCAAGTATGGAATTGGGTAGCCTGAAAGCATATGACTTTATTCTTCAGTAGCATCTTTTACTTTCTTATAGGATTAATTTTTTTTCTCTCTTCTTTCCTTCCTTTACTGTCCGTCTAGATGTTTTTCCTTTGCTCAAAGAAATATGAAGAGAACTATCCCTTCAACCATTGTGTGAAGTCCTATGTCATGTTTGGAAGCTAGTTCATGGGGAAATCTATAAAAGTTGAAACACCAGCTCTATAAAAACAGCGATAAGTGCCTTCTTACTGGAGTGAGGTTACTGCTAAGGTATAATTAGTAGTAACACATATATTAGCAATTAGAAAGTCAGGGGAATCAAGACATGAACAAAAGACCATCTGTTATGAGAGAAATATCCAACCCTCAAAATCAGTAGGTAATAGATGCTCTCGTCTTGAAACATAATAAATAGTTAAAGAATAACAAAGGAATGTCTTATTGCTTGCTAAAAATACTCTTGGGAATTCCCCCAAAAGAGCTACACAATAATAGTAAAGGTTCTGATATTTTTAAAAAATTGAGCTAGAAAAAGAACTGGCAACAATTTTCCTCTGACCTTATTCTCATGTTCAGGGACTCCCTCAAAAGTAATTGCAGATCTCAATTGTTAATTGTTAAGGAAAGCAATTTTTGGTTATGATTAAAACAGACTGACTCTGAATCTAAAAATCCCTTTAACTCATTTATGAAAATCAAATGGAGGATATTTGGTTTACCTCTTGAATGTAACAGAGCTTGAGGAATCGCAGGAGACCCTGGAGAGTAGGGACAAAGGCCCAGATTTTGAAGCCAGAGAAACCCGAGCGTCAAAATTCTGCCTTCCCCACTTAATATGAGACCCTGGGCAGTTTCTTAACTTCATTAAACCTCAGTTTCCTTCTCTATAAAATGGAAATAATAATATTGCCTAGCTCATTGTGCTACTGTGAGGTTTAAAAGAACTAATGAAATCAAGCATTCAGCCCAGTGCTGCTGCGGCTGTTGTTGTTATTATCCCTGTGACAGAATTCTGGGCAAGATGGACCAGGGAGTTATCCTTAGTGACAGTCTGATGTCTTTACCTAATGGTGGCAGTTTGATCTGGAATCTGTAAAATGAGGATTAATAGTATTAGTACTCACGATATAGGGCTATGAGAATGCAAGGAGGTAATACAAGTAAAATAGCACAGTACCTGGCATGTAGTATACATTCAGTAAATGTTTACTACTATTATTATTTAGCATAGTATCTACACATAGGCTCTCATTAGGTTTTAGGTTTTATTGTTACTCCTAGGAATTCCCAATATTTAATTAATAATTAATTCCAAATAATTACAAGAGGGCAGAGATGCCCTAGCATTGGCTTGTGTTTGGGGAAAACCTACATTGCTGGTGGACTTGAGCAGTGATTCAGTGAGGTGGACAGAGAAGAGACAAAAGAAATGATACTGCTTATATAATGTAGATTAGATATAAGGGAATGGGCACTTTATGCTAAATTAAGGTGACTAGGCATTCATTTAAAGATGTTCCATCCCTGCCTTAGCATATCCATTTTTTCACATCATTTATCATGGTTATTGGAACAGTGTCAGCAGGTTTCTAAGATAAAGCCACCCTGCAAAATAAGTTTCTCTTCAGTTTTAATCTGATTGTCAGATCTAACTTGGGGAGGTAGACCTGAATTATTTCCGGATAACTTACATGAAACATTGCATAAATCTCTTGAGATGTATTCAAGTCAAAGTGCTGGTTTGCTTTCAATTGTAATGCAAGGTCAGGGCCTCTAACTCAATCCTTTAGTGCTTATTTCCTCTGCAGGACTGTGGATGTTAATTCCAGAGTACTGTGGCTCCAGGCCATCTGAGAGACTCCGTGGGCTAGGAAAAACTACACTGAGAAAGTGCCCTTAACATTTTTATCCCCATAAAATCAAGTTAAAAGAAGAATCAAAAGCATTCTGACAATGGAAAGGAAGCCCCTTCTTGGGTATGATGCTGGGAGTGTAATTGATTGTGGGCCTTTGTATACATATGAGCTAGCTAGGGAACTGAGGACATCTCTGTTTGTTTCACTGGGTCACTGCTCAGTCTACCAGTAGTGTAGGACTTTCCAAAACACAAAACACTCTGCCACTGGTACTGACTTGGTAGGCAGGGGGATTCTCAGGAGATTGTTTCAGGAGGCTTAGATATTTAAGGCAGACTTCATCTATTTTCATTTGCTACAACTCCCATTTTGTTAAGTTTACTTGTTCTTTGGATGATTGTGGTCATGACTATGACTGGACTGCCCAAGACAGTAAGTGTGCATTTGCCTATGATAAGCTAACTTGAGCCTTCTACTTTCCTCAATTCCTTCCTTCCTTTTTCCCCATTTATTCAAGTAGGAAATAATACTTAAGTATATATCTATCATATAACAGGCAGAGTATAGAGCTAGAGATACATAACAGCAATCAAAACATGCATGGCCCTTAACCTTGGTCAGTCAGTACAGTTAGGACGTGAGCATTAATATCAGCCATGCAATTGTACAAAGTGACAAATGAATGGAGGTACTCCCTAATGCACATTTCTAAGCATTTTATATGTCAGTTATCCTTTTCCTTCACAAGATTTATACCAGGTCTCTTTTCTCATAAGGAACTTTAAAATATATATATAAACAAAATATGTGGAATTTAAGAAACAAAACAAACGGACAAAGAAAAAGAGGCAAAATAATAGACGCTTAATTATAGAGAACAAACTGGTGGTTGCCAGAAGGGAGGTGCATGAGAAGATGGCCGAAATAAGTGAAGGGAATTAAGACAACACTTGTCATGATGAGCACTGAGTAATGTATAGAATTATTGAACCACCATATTGTACATATGAAACTAATATAATACTATATGTTAATTATACTGAATTCAAAATAAATAAGTAAATAGAAACAGTGCAGAGGATCATAGGGGAAGGGAGGGAAAACTGAATGGGAAGAAATCAGAGAGGGAGACAAACCACGAGAGACTCTTAACTATAGGAAACAAATTGAGGGTTGTGGAAAAGGGGGGGTGGGGGGATGTGTAACCGGGTGATGGGCATTAAGGAGGGCACATGATGTGATGAACACTGGATGTTATATATAACTGATAAATTATTGAACACTAAAAAAATATGTTAGTTGAAAAATATATATTTAGATGCACAGTACCGTATGTATGTATGTGTATATATATATGTGTATATATATATACATATTTAACATAAAGATTTGAAATATGTGTAGTCCAAGGTTACTGAAACTCTTGGATAGGTAAGGACTCAGCACCTGGAGGAATAAGGTAATTTAAGAAATATGACTGCTTCTAAGCAGTTTACTTATTCTTACTGCAATACAAGAGAAAATAAGAACTGGGTTATAATCTTTAATTTCTGAAGATACTGCTATTTTACTTTATAAGTGCTTCTTTTCTAAAGAGTTCACAGTAATGTGTGCTATATGACCTATAGATACATCCTTCCTCTCTCTATCTTAATGGAGTGCTTGATAAAGAAGCAGAAGAAATTTAAAACTTAAGTGATGTCCCACTCCACACTCCAGGTTACTGGGGAAATCAGAAAGGTCTTTCTATGGATAGCCCAGTCTCCTTGGCTTTCAGCTGTGTGCTCATTAATAGGTGCTAACCCCACAGGTAGATGGCATAAGAGACTGCCTCTTCAGTGGGATGTGAAAGACACTGAAAGCTTCAGCCACCAGCCTCCTGAGAAGTAGAAACCTCTTCTCCCATTGCAGTGACTCCTTTGGGGTTTATGGAAGTCTGTATTTGAAAGTCAAATATCTGCTTTGAGAGGGCAGCACCACACAGTTCCACCCTGTAGAGGAAATGGTTAGTGGGATAGTGGATTTTCCCCTATGGAGAAAGACTCAGAAAAGGAAAGGTCTAAAATATGAAATGCCTTTGTTTTTACAGTTTACAATTAGTGGATGCTAAGGCCACTGAATATCTCTTGATACCTATGAGATGCAAGCTGAGGTATATGACATGTAAATAAAATATATAGGGCATTAAATGAGAGGAAAATAGACATAGAAAGGAGATAAAATATATGTGACCTAAGATAGCCGTTCCCTATTTTATAATTTTGTTAGGCTAACACTGTCCTCCTTTATAGAGCTAATCCCAATATAAGCACTAGAGTCCTCAAACTTGTGTCTAGCTGCTCCACTTGACTGTAAGCCCTTTGAAGTTAGGAACCCGGATTTTAATTATTTTTTATCATTTGCCTGTAGGTCTGACCTGATCCATAATAAATGTTTAGTGAATGCTGGGTGAAAAAAAAACAACAAATATTGTTTCAGTTTCTGTAACTTTGGAATCTTCCCTCACATTCTTTATTCTGGTCAAATGTCTTCTTATTGAATGTCTTCCCTGACTACCCTATCTAAAATTGCACCTTCTTGCTCCAGCACTTTAACTTGCTTTATTTTGCTCTATAGCAATTATCACTACCTGAAATTATACTATGCAATTAATTCTTGTTCTGTTTATTGCCTGCCTCTTTTGCTAGAATCTAACTTTTATAATGGCAGGGACCTTGTTTGCTTGTTCACTGCTGAATCTCCAGTACATAGAACAGTGTCCAACACAAAATAACATCTCAATGAATACTCGTCGAAGGATGTACCAGCAACACTAGAAATGGTCTCCCAAATAGCTTTACTCCATCAATTTTTGTCAAAGTTGGATTCTGAAGAATATCAGCCAAGTTTGGAAGATAATATTAAACACAGATCCTTAGAAAAAAATTTCTAATTCTAGGTTTCATTTCTCCAAGTAGTCAATAAAATGTTAAGGAGAATAAAAAAATAGAAAAGGCAATGAATAAGAAATCTTGGCAACATCAGTATGTTTTCATCTTATCGGGGCAGGTGGTTTTTGTAAGTACTTGTTTATTTCAAGAGGGTGGCATTATTTGAATTAATTTACTAGTTACAATCCTCAGTGCTCAAAAGTGATTTTTCCCATTTCACTGATCATTTTCTGAAATATTTTCAAGGATAGTGGCTTCATGCTGAAAATAGAAAACATACTGTAAGAGCTCTATGTAGCTCACGATTAACTGAAACTCTTCAATCAATAGCCTCATGTATTTGGCAATTATTATACTTCTTTAAAATAAGATTCAGAGACGAAAGAATATTTTACAACCAAAAGGAGAATATTTGCCTTGTTTTATTGAATACAGCTCAGTTAATGAGAACAGTCCCTTGTGTCAAATTCAAATTCTCTTTTAGCACTTTTCCCAAGCAAATAGCTTTTTACCCAATCATATAATTTCACCTTGAAGCATATTGGCAATGGGCAACATAGGGAGACTTGGAGTCAAATTCTGCTTTTAATCTGGAACTAGCAATAGTCCTTTCATCTTCCAGGTTTATCTTTAGATGATATATATGTGATACTTTCTTTTTCAGAAGTTCATCCCCTGGATTTACTATGAACACTATCAAGTGCAGACAGATATAAAGTTTTACACTGTTTAAAGTAACACAAGAGAAGATAGTAGTGTATGACCATGATGTGAAATAATAGCACAAAATTCTGTGTGTGGACTAGGACATGATTAAATGAAGAAAAAATGATGTTGTGAGAATCAAATTATGGTTTAGAGACTCTTTTTTTAGGGGTTTAGAAACAGGTGAGGAGTAAGTGGTGATAACAAAGACTGAAAATTAGATGGTGCTGCTTTTGTTGTTGTTTGGGGCAAATAGTGGTTTCTGAAAGATTCAGTGGTTGATCAGAAGGGGTATAATTCTACAAGTGAAAGAAAAAAGAGGAATCATTACCATTAACTGCAAGCTTTTACAATTCTCTGTCCAATTTCCCTATAACATATAGCTGCTGGGAGGTGTGTTGTGTGGTGTTCAGTAAAAGGAGATAGCATATTGATGTTGACAGAGATGGAGCAGTTATAAATTTGGCAAGGGATTCTCATTAGTTGTTGTCCTTTTGTTAACTTCTTTCCAACTTATGATTTGTGAGTGGAGTTGCTATGTTGTTTTTCACACTTTTCCTTTGCTTTTCTTCAGTAGCAGTGATTATTATTATTACTTTTTTGGATGGAAATGCATTTTCTGTGCCTACTGATATCAAGTCAGGCCTTTTCTTTTCCCACCATTTATTTCTGTGGTGACATTTGAAAATGAACTTACAATGTTTTCACTGTGCGTGGTAGGGGGTTTATAGACAAAAACACTTTTGCGATATCTTATTTTGTTCCTGCTTAGAACTATTATCAGTCTCACACACTCTTTAGTTTTCTTGTCTTTAAGTAGGATTGAGGAAGAAAAGAGAGGAGTCTCAAAACATGTGTTAAGACTTAAGACAAGTGACTCCTTTAATATGATTTTATTTGAAAACTTATAACTCTAATTATTGCTCAACTATGTTGTCAGGACCACATTTTTGTGGTTTGTTTTTTGGAAACTATCTGAAGTGGAAATCATTTCCTCTGTCCTCTAAGTAGCCAGGCTGCTATATTTTCCTTAAGCGGTAAGCTGACCACACTTTAACTTTGACTTCAGCATATTTCTGGCCTGCTCTTAAATGCCAAATTAATCTTAAAAGCTCATAGGATTAATGTTGAAAATTATTGCACTTTTTTTTCCTATTAGTTCAGCAATACTGCAATATACTTCTCCCCTTTTTCTCTTTTTGAGTATAAGGGCTATAAACTTGATTTGATATCTTAAAACACAAAAGAGTCACTTTGATGATACCATGAAACTTACTAGATTATGTTACTTCAAAAGAAAATAATAAAAACATTGCATAAGGGTGTTCATAAGTTATTTACAAGGCAAAGTCATTCATAATAGTTGTCATTATTTCTTATAGTCCCTCCCCTTTCACCTTCCCAGGAATCCATTAATAGCCACAATATTCTTTAATATTTGGCAAAAGGTATTTTATGAAAGAAAAGAGTGTTGTTTAAATAACTGCAGCTATTTCTGTAGTCAAATTGGGAAGAAGAACAAAACCAGCTGGTTTATTTAGGGAAATGCATTAATGAACCTTTTGGTTATGAAGGAAAGACCCTGAGCCTAAGGGTAAAAGTTGAAACAAATAGGAGCTATATTGCTCTTCTCAATATGAGAACAGCATTTTGAATTTTCTACCAGGCAGCCAGAGACAAGAGTAAAGATCAGGAATCTTTAGAAAATGGCTGATGGGAGAATGGGTTCCAAAATCATGACAGCTGGCCAATAATGAAACATAACTATGGCAGGAACTGGTGTTTGACAGTCAATTTTTGTAAGTCGTTACCTACTCTGTGCAGTAATCCTCCACTACACTAACTTTAGTAAAAGTCTGTTACTTGCAAAAGCACTGTGTTAGTGGTACATTAGGAGTCATGCAGAGTGGTTTATATCTACACATGGAGTGAAGCAGTGCAGAGAGAGAAGAGCTATCAATAATAATAATGCCACAATGGCAGAAGTAGATCAAGAATTGAGCTAGAAGGTAGAATTCAGAATTAAAGATAATAACAACGACTAGGAAACACAAGAGAGTATTAAGAAGAGTGCTGAGCTTCCTGCAATTATATAAAATAAAGACTTGAGTTCTTTTCAGAAAATATTTAAAGAATGAATTAGCCCAGAAAGCCAGACAACTAAGGGACATTAAATTTAAATATGTGAGGGAGAATATAAACACATACTTCTAGGGACATGGTAAATATATCAATACCCATGTATTTAGATTTTCAAACTTTTCATTATTGTACTTGGTCAGGTTTGCTGTCTTATTTAAAAAAAGATTTATTTAGGGACCCTGGGTGGCTCAGTTGTTAAGCATCCGCCTTTGGCTCAGGTCATGATCCCAGAGTCCATCGGGCTCCCTGCTCAGCGGGAAGCCTGCTTCTCCCTTTCCCACTCCTCCTGCTTGTGTTCCCTCTCTTGCTGTCTCTCTCTCTCTGTCAAATAAATAATTAAAATCTTTAAAAAAATTATTTATTTATTTGAGAGAGAGAATGCAGTGGGGAAGGGACAGAGGGAAAGAGACAGAATCTCAAATAGACTCTGTGCTGATCACAGAGCCTGATGCAGGGCTTGATCCCATGACCCTGAGATCATGACCTGAGCTAAAACCAAGAGTTGGATGCTTAACCAACAGAGCCACCCAGGTGACCCAAATCTGCTGTCTTTAAAGTTGTTCAAGATCTGTTTGCAATACCTTTATATTTTACTTGGGTTTGTATTTTAGATTTATGAAGTCTGTCATTCTGTTTTTGTTGAAGCCCTAGACCTATTTTGCTACAGTAGATTTTATCCGAATTTTCAAGTTAATAATTATAATACTACCATAATGATAAATTCCTTATTAAAAACTGCACTCCCTAGCATACCTAATCCTCTTCAGAAAGGGAAATACCTAGCATACCTAATCCTCTTCAGAAAGGGAAATACCTAGCATACCTAATCCTCTTCAGAAAGTTAAAACAAACTTGGGAAACACTAAAGCAGACTCTACCAAGAACAGATTCTGAATTCACATCAACAAAGTAATGGCTCTAAAAGGCATCACAGGGGGAAAAACTAATGTGGTTTACAATAGCATTATTTGACTATTGAACACAAGTTTCACCTAATACCTATGGATCTAATGTTCATTAAAACAAAAGAATCCAAAGTGTTTTTATATAATCTCATTTAGTGGTCAAAGGGAGAAAAAAATCATATAACTCCATTTGTGTTTAATACATCTTTATATATAAAGAGATTATACTAAAAACAATTTATGTTTTTTTATTTCATGAGCAAATTGAATTCATTCTGACTTCTTCCATCTTATGCTCACATTTACTGAGTGCTTCATTCTCTCTTTATTCTTTTTAATACAATGTTTATTATGTTCCACTGAACAGATATAAAGTATTACTATGATGTTTCAATATAGTAATATAGTTTCCTTTTTTATATATGAGTCTCTCATTTCTGAATCCAGCTTCTCATGTAGTTTATATAGCTCCTGCCACCAACCATAACCTCCATGGAAGATCATGAAGCATCTGTATCATTCTTTTGATAATGAGGCAAAACCAAAAATAGTTAGAAGGAATTTGTCTAACATTTATGAGAAAGAGACTTTATCTTAACGTAGGGGTTTATAATTCCAATCCTCTGGTTTGCTCAATGCCCTCTTCCATTCATAGCAGCCAACAAGATAGGTTTCTGAAATACCCTGAGGCATGGGCAACCATGGATCCAAGCCACATACCTTCACTAAGATTCTAAGAAATGAAAGCACAGAAAATTTAAGCTAATTAGCCAAGATTACACAGCTAGTTAGCAGCACTGTAGAAGAAATAATAGAAGTTATTCATCCTAGTCCTTGCTTCTCTTTCTTATGGGACAATCCAGATATTTTTTAAGTTTCCAAAACCAATGACTACTATCCGTAACATATGTATATACACAGAACCTAAAGAAATACCACATTTGGAAAAAAGGCATCAGTGAGATGTTTTACTGGTCCATTTACTAAATCAAAAGAAAAAATGCCAGAAACATTTTCCTTTAGAAAATTAAATATGTTTGTTTTTATATAAGATTTACTGGGAATATTTGCCTGTCTGTTCAGCATATGCCTTGATATCATAGCCCAACTGAAGGGTCGATTGGTGTCAAGAACCCACATGTTGAAGGATTTCTAAAATCTGACACACAATAATACTTTTATGGTATAAATTTGAAATTAACACTTATTTATAAAAATATAAATAAATATAATGGAATATTATTCAGCCATAAAAAATGAAATCTTGTCATTTGTGACAACATGGATGGACCTTGAGGACATTACTCTAAGTGACAGAGAAAGACAAACACTATATGGTCTCATTTATATGTGGAATCTAAAAATATCAAATTCATAGAAACAAGGGTAGAATGGTAGTTGCTAGAGGCTGAGGGGTGGGGGAAATGGGGGAAATGGGGAGATGTTGGGTACAAATTTTGAGTTATAAGATGAATAATTTCCAGGGATCTAAGGTGCAACATGGATACTATAGTTAACAATACTGTGCTGTATACTTAAAAGTTGCTATGAGTGTAGAGCTTTAATGTTCTCACCATGACAACAAAAAAATGGTATTTATGAGAGGTGAGGGATGTGTTAGCTAACTTTATTATGGTAAGAATTTCACAATATATACGTGTATCAAATCATCATATTGTACACCTTAAACTTATACAATGTTATGTGTCAATTATGTCTCAATAAAGCTGGGGGGAAAAAGAATTACTATATTTTGTCTTCATCATAAGTCTTGTCAGAGATAATGGAGAAACTCTATCTTAACTCATAAATTAACTTTGTATTTGCTTCTGAAAAACACAGAGATCTAGAAGATGGAACGATTGTTTTGTGGATATTAATATGCAAAACTTTGCTGATGTATATTATTTTAGAATTTCCTAGAAGACAAAAGGAGTAGGAAAAATTAGTAATTGAAACAAGAAATGCATGAGTATAACCTAAGAAGGCTGAGTGGGAACTTTATGGGATGATGCTTATTACCTGAATGTCAAAATTGATAGTTGGATTGGAAGGGAAAAGAAAGAAAAGGAGGGGAAGATAGTGAAGTTACTTGACAAAGGTTATAGGAAAATTGAAACATTGTGTGATAGTGATTTGTGGGGGAGGAATGAGTAAGGTGTGTGGGCCTGACAGGGGAGGGTGGGTAATGGGCCTCAATAGAATGGAGGATTTTTGTCAGTGAAGAGAGAGAGGAAAGGTTAGATAGTCACAGGGAGCCAATGATGCCAGACTGGGGAGTGTGGACTGGATATAAGTGTGAGATGACAGGATGAACAGTGGGCAGGGGAAGCAATATTCATCAAGCTCCTTCCATGTGCCAGTCAATAGGCCAGGGACTTCACGTTTATTATCTTACTGAAATCTACCTAGCAGCTCTCTAAAGGATAGTTATCTTCGAATCCATATTCATGTTCTGCTTCCCCTTATATTACAGTGACTGAAGAGTTCAAGCACCTATCAAAATCCAGCCCTGCCTTATGTGCTCTGGATCCCATTGCTTCAATTTCTCTTTTTACTGGAACATATCCAATGGCATTCAAACATGCTCTACTCTCTCTTGTCTTAAATAAACAAGCAAATGAAACTCTTCAACCTCCACTTTTCCCTTAGCTACTGCCCCATTTCTCTACTCCCTTTTATGGAAAACCTTCTTGAGTTTTTCACATTCATTGATTCCATTTCTACACCTCTAATTGGCTTTTGAACATAGGTAGTGGTGGAGCAAGGGGAACATTCCTTCCTCTTAAGTCCAATTTTCCAAAAGTGTTATGCTGTCATAATGGTTGTTAAGAATATAGTAAAAAAAAAAAAAAAAAACTATTAAAGTAAGTTATGGGAAAGCATGACCATGAGATAGATAAGTTAGTCACAGATTTTCCATTTTTATAAAATGTACTTGATATCTCACCAGTTGCCCAAACCCTGCTCCTCTGGCCTGGACACACCCACAACCTCATGCCGGCACTTCTGCTATTCAATCAATTCCAATCTGGCCACTGTCCATCTCAATCAACTGAAACAGCTCTTGTTAAACACACCAATGACCAACATGTTGCAAAATACAATGGTAACTTCTTGTCTTCATATTATTCAGTGTCTCAGTAGCATCCAGTTAATCATGTCTTCTTTAACCACTGTTTCTCCTGGACTACTTGACATTACACTCTCCTGTTTCTTCCCCCTAGCTTGCTATCCAGTCATTCTCACTCTCTTTAACTTGTTTTCCTTTTTCTCCCTGACCTTTAAATTTTGAACTGCAGGGCCCTGGGGCACAGGAGGCATATGCATGGTGTTTTGTATCCCATTATACCACTTTGGTGGAAGAGCAGGGTGGCTATAGAATCTCTTTCTAGGTACATGATTAGTGATTGAACCTCTAGTGCCCTGTCTCCTGGTCCTACTGGAAGATTAATTATCTACATTTTGCATTAACTCCTAACTTCTTTACATCTCTGCTTTCTATCTCTATTTTGTATCCCTGCAGGAATGTATTCTTTGAAATTTGTCCTTCTGAATCCACTTCCTACTTAACTAAAGTGGCAGATTAAAAGAGACAGAAAGGGAATATAAGGTAGGATCAATGCCTATAAGCTCTGATGTCATAGCCCGGAAAAATGTCATATTTCAATAGAATGAGGAAAGTGGGCTTTCCTTGGTTTGAGGACTGAGGGAATAATTTATAGTGATGATTAAAGGAACAAAATACATATAACTTGGCTTAGGGGGAGGTCTAAAGATCTGCAAATATCTCCAATTGTGCAAAAATTAGCAAGAGAAAATATTGATTTAGTTTAGTAAATGGTACAAAGGGGCTGTAACTAACAATAATGAACTTACACGAAGAAACCAGAGAGGATGCAATGGAAATATTAGAATAAACATATGGAGTAAACTGTGGAAAGTCCTTTAAAGGAAGTTTTACTAATAAAGGGAAACCAACTCTATGCAATGAAACAAATAGCAATTAGGTAAAATCAGTGACATTCCTAACTGCAACCTTGCACAGCAGAGAAGAACACTAGTTCTCTGTCTTCTGTGTCCTTAATGGTGATGATAGTTCCTGGGCTTCCCAATATAAATGGGTTCTGGGTCAACTTCTGCCTATTGTCATCCCCTGATCTTTTAAAGACAATGATTACCACCTTGTTTTCACATCAGAGCACATATAGAAAAGGAAAATATGGTTGTGGCTCACTGGATATGAGAGGAGACTAGCCACAAAACCTAGCTGCTTTAAACTCTGCTCAACCATCCTAAGGATGGAGGGGATTGATATGTGGGCTTACCTGGAATCCATTCTTGGCAAACCAGTGTTCTTCAAAACGCTGGTTGGGGAGCACGTCCTAAATCCTTTTGTATCTACTTCTCAATTCCTTCTTCCATTCTCCCTCTTTTACTACCTTCTTTTTTTAGGATTTTATTTTTAGTTAATTTCTATACCCAATGTGGGGCTTAAACTTACAACCCCGAGATCGAGAGTCACATCCTTTACTGACTGAGCTAGGCAAGCACCCCTCTTTTACTACCTTCTTATGGCTGCAGTGAAATAAATCCTTTTATGTTCCACCATTTCCTTTCTACCCAGTTATTGCTTTGATATCATAGCCCAAATAATTTCTCCCAAAATTCTTATAATGTGGAAACAGAGCCATGGTCAGTATATCCTCAGGAGAGTGTTGGGCATTTTCTAGTTCTTTAAGAGACATCTGAGTTTACCAGTACATTTTACAAGTTCTAGTAGAAGGGAAGCAATTCCCATGAACTTCTTAAACTGCCCAATGGAAGTTTGCCTGCTTTATATTTAGGTTGTCCTTTTTATCCTGAAAAGAGCCACAGTTTACCAATCACCAGCAAAGAGTTATAATCTCTTTGAAGTCACCAAGTCTAAGTAGTAACAACAACTACAATTCTGGAGTTATTGAGCCTAATTTTATGAATATCAACTATAGTAGTTTAATTATATATTCCTAAACATACCTCAGTACTGTTTAAAAATTGGTAAAAGAAATGACTCTTAGAGAAATAAGCCAACCTGTAATATACAGGCCTCTCAATGCATTAAACTTAGTATTCAGAATACTTGATAAAAAAAGCTCTAAACACTTATTAGAATGTCAAAAAAATGAGAAGATAGTAGTCTTTTCATCTGAGGAGGTCAATGGGATAAGTGGAAAGTGTACAGAACCAAGATAGGGTTTCTTGGTTCTCTCTAGACTTGGTCCTGCATTTGAAAATATTGTGGACTTAGATCTACTAATCTTATTTAAAATGAATGAACTTATTATACATGGTGAATTGAACACAAGGATGTTTCTCCATTCCATCTTCCAATCCCACTAAAATTATGCTAAAGAAATAAAAAAGGTATAATTTACCAACAAAAAATCAATCCCAATTGGCTAGAAAATGACAGCACACCAGACATGGCAACAAAAATTTGGAAATTGGAAAGCAGATAGACAAGTGTTACATTGACTCAGCAGACCTTGCGTAAGTGAAACTTAAGCCTACAGAGAAGGGGAGTGGGGAGGCAAGAAACAGTACCATTCTTTAAAAACTAGAAATATTAAATACTTCTTCAGGCAGGGCAGTAGGGTGAGACTGAAAGCATGCAGCCTGATGAAATGTCTTTAAAGCAAGGAGTTAGACTTCTGCCACAGATCCATTTCCCACCCTGTCCTCCCAGACAGCTGCTTCTGCCATTCCCATTCTAGTTGAAGACTGAAGGTTTACTTTCTGGAGAGGCTTAGCCACTCAGACTCTTCACTCAGGTTGAACTGAGGACAAAAGAGATGCCCTTTTACTCAAAACAGGGTCAATAAGGGGAACTCTGCATATTGAACAGTAAAAGCTCCAATCCCCTTTCCATACTCAGCTTCAAGAAACTGGGAACCAGGTTTCTACATCAAAGTACACATTGGAGCAGGGCAAAGAGTTCTAGAAGGGGTATCTCCAAGAAGAACATAAAACTGATAGTGTACTGATATCTATGTGTATTCAGAGGTTTTCAATTCTTTAGAGAATTTTGGGATGAATTGATTATTGGTACATAGAAAACTAAGGAAATGAAAAAGATGAGCCAATTAATGAACACAAGAAAATTAAAGAATCATACAAGAAGGGAAAGGTAATCCCAATAAACTGTGGTAGCTCAGCTATAAATAATGTTATACTGTCATAATAATGTAAATACTGAACTGATTTAACTAAGTGTGGTGTGTGCATTGGGTGAGGAGGGCACTAAGGAAAGCTCAGTTCTCAGCTTATAATAAGAAGTCAGACAATACTATTTAAAGCTGAAAAAAGTGTTAAAATAATGGAATAAGTGTATAATTTAGATATGTATTGGTTAACACCAGAAAAAATGGAACAAAGAATTGAATGTAGTTTGCTTTTGGAGAGGATGGTGCAGGGGACTGTTCATTATAAACCCAGTTGTACCTTTTGTTGACTTTTTAAAGTATGTGCATTTATTACTTAGGTTAAAAATTACTTTTTGAAAACAGGTATTTTGACTAAATAACCTTTGATGTCTTCTACTTTGAAAATTGATGACTTTGAAAAACTTGAATACTTCTCTCAAAAGACTTACTCTTCCATTAAATTAGATACTACTTAAGAAGAAGCTACATTAAGATTTCCAAGCCTTTGGGGCACCTGGGTGGCTCAGTTGGTTAAGCGACTGCCTTCAGCTCAGGTTATGATCCCAGAGCCCGGGGATCGAGTCCCACATCGAGTTCCACATCAGGCTCCCAGCTCAGCGGGGAGCCTGCTTCTCCCTCTGACCCTCTCCCCTCTCATGCTGATTCCCACTCTCTCTCTCTCTCTCAAATAAATAAATAAATAAAATCTTAAAAAAAAAAAAGACTTCCAAGCCCTTAAAGACTCCCTAGTATATAACATGCTCAAATTACTCATGTGCATAGTTTACCACTGTTGTTAAAATTTAGATAGGTAAATGTATTCCCTGCTACAGATGTAGAGCTGTTTTTACATCAGATATTGCATGACCTTCATATATGTCCTTCTTCTGAAAAATACATGGAGGGTAAATATGCGTTGAGGCGACCAAGAATTGAAAGCTACTATGAGTAGTATTAGTCTGACCAAGGAGGGAATTTTTTATGTCCCACAACTGACCCTCATCCCATCTTCCAGGATGTTCTGGTACTTAATTTCTCCTTGAATTACAACTTTTATGTCCTTATGTTTACTTGGTTTTTAGTGTTTACTTAAAAACTCCAGTTACCAGTTATTATAGGTATTACTAGCAGTAATTGTAAAATTCCAGACTGCACCCATTTTTTGCCTCTTGGTGAATATAAGTGCCGATTCTTCTCTGTTTCTCATTCCTGTCTTTGTCCAGTCCCTGCAATGTATCCAGTGCATTCCAAAAAGAAAAAATGATAATTTGATTCACTAAGAACCTCTGTTATAATTTTAAATATAACAGGTTGGTGACCACCAAAATGCCATCTAAGTCTTGTTTACTAGTGGGATTGAGCACAATGTTATTTCTTTTTGTATTCTTATTAGTTACTTCTCTATTAGATGCCATCCATCTTTCATTGTCCTTTCTCCACGCTGCTTTGTTTACCCTCATAAGAATTGACTTTTTTTTTTCTTTTTGGTACCAGACATAGTAAAAGGACCAACACAAGCAATTTGTCTCTAGGGCATTTTTTATCTCCCTTACTCTTCTCTTCCTCCCATTTATTACATCAATTTTTTTTACATGACTGTAATTCTCATCCTGACTTCTCCCTTCATTCATGAATATCTAGAGATTCCTGATGTGGTTCCTTTCACATGTTAGGAAGTATCCCATATCCAGGCCTATATTGACCTACCATATCTAACAAAAGAGAACTGTCTAGAGGGTGGTCCAAAATGGTAGAATAGGAAGATCTTATACTCACCCCCTCCTACAGACACACTGAATCTATAACTATATATGGAAAAATTCCCTCTAAAAAAGACCTGAAAACTAGCTGAATAGCTCCTTCACGATGAAGGGTAAAAGGGCCACAGGGAGATGGGGTAGGAGAGGCAAAGACTAAGTCCCATCAAAAAGCAAAGACCTCCCAGTGTGGCAACCCACAGTTGGGAGGGATCTCAGAAATCCTGAGCTTCTCCCTGAGGAGCAAGGGATTTTTACCCCACCTCAGGCACTTCAGCCCCTGGGACCTACAATGGAGAGATGAGCCCCCCAAAATGTCTGGCTTTGAAAACAAACAGGGCTCTTGTCCAGGAGACTGAAGGGACTGTGGGGAACTGAGATACTTCCCTTAAAGGGCTCATGCACAGACTCACTTGTCCCAGAAGCTAGCATAAAAGCTGCAGTTTAAAAAAAGCCTGAACTATATGTGAAGAAGATTTATTCTTTTTAATTAATTAATTTTTAAAGATTTTATTTATTTATTAGAGAGAGAGAGCATGAGCGGGGGACAGCAGAGGGAGAGGGAGAAGCAGACTCCTCGCTGAGCCAGGAGCCCGATGTGGGGCTTGATCCCAGGACGCTGGGATCATGACCTGAGCCGAAGGCAGACACTTAACCGACTGAGCCACCCAGGCACCCCGAGATTTATTCTTTTTTTAAAAATTGATTTATTAATTTGAGAGAGAGAAAGAGCAAGCATGGGGGGGGGCAGAGGGAGAGGGAGAGAATCTCAAGCAGACCCCGTGCTGAGCACAGAGCCTGTATGTGAGGGAGATTTATTTGCTAATCTTAAACCATCTGAAAGAGGGGTAAGGGCCTTTTGGACTCTCCCTGGGGCCAGAGGCACTGGCTGGACCATTTTTCACTCTCCCTCTACCTTCATAGCACCAATAAGCACACGCCAGTCCTGCATTCTCCCTTGGCCCTGCTAAAGCAGGTGGGTATACACAATCCACAAAGGGGATGCTCCTTGATCACATGACTCTGGTGGCCAGTGGGGCTTGTGCTTCTGGGTCCCACAGGACTGTAAACATCAGATATATAGTTCTTGGCAGACTATCATCCACAAGGCACTACACAGATAGCAGACTGAAACATACCCCCAGTCTTTCTGTGCGAAAGGCCTATTTACTTGTCCCAGAGCTTTAGCCTGAGGGGCAGTCTTCAGGTTTGCCACACATCTAGAGGCTGTGGATGTACTGTCAGGGAATGTAGATTGGGGGATGCTATTTTTGCATTCTCCCTTGGACTTGCTACAGCTTACTGGTAACTCCCAGAAAGGAACTTACATACACTTGTCTGAAGTCCTGATTTTTATGACTGTCATCCAGATCACCTAGTCTGGAGGCCAGCAGTGTTTTTGATTGTGATCCAAGAGAATTGTATACACCAGCATAATTTAAAAGCTGCTGCCTGAAGTTCTGGCTTCCAATCAGCCTGAAACTAGGTGCTGGGTGATTTCCCTCCTATTGGAGCACTGACAGGTCTTGGGATACCCTCAACAACTGAGACCTATCAAGAATAAATCAGGCTGCTTAGACAATCACAAAGGTTTGATAGACAACCAAGAGCTAGAACAAGGTTGAAAGATAAGTTTCATCCCTTACACAAGGCCACAACTTCAAAACTATGTATTAGCCATTTTGCCTAATGCATAGAAAGAAATACAGAGTGTCAAGCAAAATGAGGAAACAGAGGAGTATATTCCAAACAAACAAACAAACAAAAAAGAACAACATAAAACCTCAGGGGAAAAAAACCCTAATGAAATGGAGATAAGTAATTTACCTAATAAAGGGTTCAAATTGTCTTAAGGATGCTCACCAAACTTGGGAGAAGAATGGATTAATACATTGAGAACTTCACTACTATAATGTATATAATTATACCTTAATTTAAGAAAAAGTAACTGTCTAGATTTCCATCCAGCTTGGGCTATGGTCCCTGCTAGAGAATTGGAACTTAAAACTTAATCCAAGTGGTAAGATTGAGATTTCTTTAATGTAATTATCCTCCCAGGTAATAGCTGTACGTTAACAGGCTCCTTCATTCTATATTATTTAAAGAAGGTACAGGTGTGTGTGTGTGTGTGCGTGTGTGTGTGTGTGTGTGTACGCGCGCGCGCGTGCTCATGCGCACACACGTGTATGAAGGAATGGCAGCTAATAACAGAGGAACAAGGGGGTTGGGAGAGGTTGCTGGTGGCACTCATATTCCACTATGTGCAGGGAGTTACATATTCCCCTATGTAGAGACTTTTTTTTTGAAGGTAGAAATTTATTTGACTATCTTATTTTTGGGTTGGAAGATAATACATATTTAATAGACACCATCTATTAATATATCAAAATATTATCACAACTTTGGTAATTTGCATTTCCTTCAGACTTCTTTTTTCTTCCAAACCTCCAATAATTTTTAACTCTCTATGTATGTTTGGTATGCCATTTTACTCTGTAAAATCAGTATGCTGTTTCAGCCAATAAAAACAGAAAATGGCTTTTATTTTGTTTTAAGTAATTAATCTCTTCATTCACTTATTTTTGGCAAGAAGGGGAATTCACTTCCATGAAATATTTCCTTTTGAGTGATAATTCTTGATATTAGCTTGGGTGTTGTGGTTTCAGTCCAGCTGCTAATGATGTAGGATTCCTAGGTTCTGAAGAGAAGGTTTTAGAAGTAATTAAGTGTGAATACCTCCTCATTTGCTTGTCTTCTATGCTAACAAGAGCTTTTCTTATTTAAAAGTGCCAGCTTTAGCCTAATTTTTTTCAGAGTGAGCACTTTAGGATTTGTGAGCTGGCCCTGTATTCTCCTCTGATTCAATCATCATACTTTGGAAAAAGAGACAATATGATAGAAAATGAGAATGCTAACTGAAAAACAACTGTCATTTTCTATCACCAAGAAAGATTGGATGACAAACATAGGTAATCTGGGGTGTTGATTCATGCCTAAAACATGGTTAATCTGAGAAAAAGAAATTCTCTTTCTGGAGGTCAATAGATAGGAGGAAAAGAGAAGAGATAAAAAGAGATGGCAGGTATAGAGGAAACCCAATTAAAGAATGGTAATTCAGGGGCCCCTCTGTGGCTCAGTCAGTTAAGCATCTGACTCTTGATTTTGGCTCAGGTCATGGTCTCAGCGTTGTGAGACTGAGCCCCATGTGGGGGTTCCCCACTGAAAACAGAGCCTGCTTAAGATTCTTTCTCTCCTGCTGCCCACCCCACTCTCTCTCTCCCTCTCTTAAAAAAAAAAAAGAAAAAATGGTGGCTCAACAGCCTGAAGGATTTGCTTTAGAAACAACTTCACAGAACACTATTGAGACCAATGCTAAGGCAGAAATGAGGAGGTAAGGAGACATTGCGGTGGGAGAAGGAGGAACGGAGACAGCACACCAGGAAGTGTGTCCATTATGTCAGTCTAGGTAGAGGAAGTGGAAGGAAAGGAAACATAGCTGTGAGGGGACAAGTTATTTCCCCATAAGATATTAATGAGGTTTTCATGGCATGTGTCATAAAGCACAGGCTAAGGAAAGAATTCATTTAACAATGGAGTAATTAGTCAAAGAATTGTAAAACTTTGCAGTGCTACTTCAGTACTTTTTGCACTGATATTTTTTCATGCTTAATGAACTATATCATTGGCCTGATTTATTCAGAGCAGCTATATCCAAAAATATAATGTGAGTCACATATGTAACTAAAATTTTTCTGATAGCCAAATTAAAAAAATAAGAAAATAAAACAGGTGAAATTAAACTTAATAATTTATTTAGCACAATATATTATTAAAATAATAACTTTACAAAGTAATCAATATAAAAATTATTGATGATATATAGTACATTCTTCTTTTATACACTAATACTTAGAAACCTACTATTGTACTTACAGTGTCTCTTAATTTGGACTAGGCCCATTTCATGGGTTCAACAGCCACATGTGGCTAATGGCTGCCATATCAAACAGTATAGGTTTAGAGAAACTCTGCATCACCACCTATGAAGTAGTCTTAAAGACAAAACAAAGTAGAATTTGATCAAGCTGCTAAATCTTCACTGTCTAATACAGTAATCACTAGCAACATGTGGCAATTTAAATTAATAAAAATTAATTAAAATTAAGAATGTGGTAACTTGGTTACACGAGCCACATTTCAAGTTCAAAATAACCACATGATATTAGGCTGATGGCTACCCTATTAGGCACCCCAGGTTTAGAGACTTAATGCTTCTATCATCCAAACTGAAAACTAGAGAATGTCTAAATCATAGGGAATTTGTATTACCCTTGATGAAAAAAAAATTTCTTCTTTTGCATTTCATTCTAAAATCCTCTTTCACACTGAGAACTTCTTCCTGCTCCCTCCCCTCAATAAAACCTTACCATGGTCCTGCCTACAGGATGCAACATTGTCCAAGAATCCTGAAATTTTAAATTATATGGACGTCCCTTATCTCTCAATAAACACATTTTTTTTCAAGTTTTATAGATGTGTGTCATTTTGTACTTGTAATATATGGCATATCTGGAAAAGAGTTGTTAGGAGTGAGTTTCTGAGCATGCTGACATACCTTCCAAAACGTTGTAATTTTAGCCAGCATTCTGACAATTGTAGAATGTAGAGTTAGGAAATTAAAAAGAAAGAAAGATGCAAACATACAACAATACTCTTTCTCCCCCACTTCTTATATATTTTAGGCATTTTTTTATTGTCTATGCTCTGGACAGTGTTCTAACTTGATATTTGCAAGTCAATGGCAAGGCCTGCTCAGCACCCAGGGAATTACATAGTCACAGACAATTAGTCTTTTAAAAGGTCTGCTGCTTGGAAATTTGCCAATAAACTCAGTATAGCCTCAGCACATAATGTAAATTTTTAATGATTATAACTTCTCTAAATTCAGCCTTTAACAAATCTTATAGTAGTGTTTTGAAACTTTTAAATCAAACATAACCCAATTAGGTTGGTATTTGATTAAACTGAACTGCCACTTCACTGAAGTGTTTAAATAAATCAACATTAATATGCTTTTACTACAGTAAATAAAGTTACATCTATATAGTTGAAATGTCAATATCCACACATGGCTTTTGAAAATTAAGTACTCCTTATACTCTGAATAATGAATCCAGTATTAATTTGGGGAAAACTATTGATTTCTTTTTATAGGCCTGTGGGAGTACTTTGCCCCAAAACTGTAAAAGTTCTTAATTTTAAAAATAATAAACCAAATAGTTGTTCAATTCTAAAATCACTGAGTTGTCCTAATAATGGTTCTGATTAATGATCTTTTTCTCCCTAAAATGAAATACTGATTGATCCTTCAAAGAATAGCTATAAGGAATTTTTTGATTCTAATAGGATAAAATTTTTAGGAGACCTTTGGCTGCTTTGCTTTCCCACTTTACCAGCAGGTACTTGCATTGCTTGCCCAATAACAGATTTTCTATAACAGATAGTCTTCATCAAAGTTTAACTAGCATCAAGTGACAGGAAAAAAAGATCCTGTTTCTGTCCATAGGTGCTGCATGATGAACTTAAATATCTTACTTAGGGGTAAAGAAAGGTTTTTAGTTTTTAAAGATTTATTTATTTATTCATTCATTCATCTGAGAGAGAGAGAGAATCTCAAGCAGACTCCACACTGAGCATGGAGCCTGATGCAGGGCTCCATCTCATGACCCCGAGATCATGACCCTGAGATCATGATCTGACCCAAAACCAAGAGTTGGACACTTAACCAAAAACTGAGTCACCCAGGCACCCCAAGAAAACTTTTTAGAAGCAGGACTTAAGTATGCTGAAAAATGTAGCTTTCCATTTTCCATTTCTGTTGCTGTCCAAGAGATAGATGCTATAAGATGGTGCTGCATTTTCCATGCCCTACTTAGTTCTGCATTTTATTGATAGGCCATCTTTATGTGTCCTTTAGGAGCCTATATGATTTTTGACTAGTCCTCTGAATCCTGTATACGATGAGTTTCAAAGTACACTAAATTCTTATTTGAGGACCCTCTGTTAGTGGTAAACCTGAAGCAAGTCTACCTTGGAACCCTTATAAACTGGAAAGAGATGTTTTATACAGTCTATGCTAGAACATCTATGATTAGTTAGAATTAGGTTTGGGAGCAAGTGACAGAAAACCTTAAATAAGAGTGGCTTAAACAAAATAGATTCTTTCTTTCATGCATTCAAGTGCAGAATTAAATAGAATGACTGGTATGGTCTAGTCCTTTGATCTTAACAGCTCTTCCATGGCTGGCCTCCATTCTGAAAGGTACCCTGTGGTCAAAGAGGGCTTCCTCCAGCCATCATGTCTGCATTCTAGCCAACAAGGAAGAAAGGGAAGAGAAGGGCAAACTCCTCCCTTTAAGGGCATTGCCCAGAATTTGCATACTCTACCTCCACTTCTATCTCTTTGACTGGGACTTAGTCTCTTAGCCACAAGTAGGTAGAAGGATGACTGGGAAATAGTCTTTATTCTGGGTGACCATAAGTTCAGCTAAGAATTTGGAATTTTGTTATCTCAAAACAAAGGGGCCTATTGGGGGGAAAACTAGGTGTCTGTGTCATACTGTTCTCTGGCATGGAACTCTTGGTCAGCAAAAGACCATTGAATGAACCTGGCAGCAGCTGCTAGAAAAATAAACTGACTATGTTTCTGGTAGAGCTTCCTAAAAGAATTACTTATAATGCCTTTTTTCCTGGCTTGCTATATTTTCAGAGCCCCTCTCACCACAGCATATGAAAACTCCTGCTTCTCTAACAGGTCTTAAAATGCCTTAGATTTCAGCTGTTTATCAAAACTTCCTATACTGCCATGATAAGAAGTTACTTTCCAATTTTCCACCGTGGCATAATATGTCATGGGGAGAAAAAAAAAGTTGAATCGTTTTCTCATGTGCCTGAACTTTTATTCTTTCCCAGTTTTGCCCTTTTTTAGTTGCCACACATTGAAACACCTCTGCTGACATTAAAACTGTCTACATAACCCCAAATTAGTAGAAGTTTTAGAGTTGATTAAATAATAATAACAACCACAGTGTTTTGAGTACTTACTCTATGCCAGGCATTGTGCTATGGGTTTCATTTACATTATCTCATTAAATCTACAGAACAACCCAACAAGGTAGGACTATTATTATTGCCCTTAGCTTCTAAAAGGAGAATGTGAAGTTCATAGAAGTTACATAATTTACACAAATCCCCACAGCTAGTGAGTAATACAGTCCAGGATTCATACCTAGGAAAACTGAATCTAGATTCCCACCAAGCCTCCTCCCTGGCCTTAACAACAATATGCCCTGATTAGTTGACATTATTCTATATGAAAAAACTCTAAATCTATGCTGTTCAATATGGTAGTCACTAGCCACACATGGCTATTTATATTTAAATTTTTTAAAAAGATTTTATTTATTTGACAAAGAGAGACACAGTGAGAGAGGGAACACAAGCAGGGGGAGGGGGAGAGGGAGAAGCAGGCTTCCCGCTGAGCAGGGAGCCCGATGCGGGGCTCGATCCCAGGACCCCGGGATCATGACCTGAGCCGAAGGCAGATGCTTACACAACTGAGCCACCCAGGCGCCCCTATTTATATTTAAATTTGAATTCATTGAAACAAAATTAAAATCTCAGTTCTTCAGTCATGCTAGTCACATATCATGTGCTCAGTAGACACATGTGGCTGGTGGCTATCATACTGAATAATGCAGGTATGGAACATACTTATCATCATGGAGTCTCTTGGAAAATACTGATCTAGATAACTCAGGTCCTAATCTGGATATCTTTTTTTTTTAAAGATTTTATTTATTTATTTGAGACAGAGAGAATGAGAGATAGAGAGCACGAGAGGGAAGAGGGTCAGAGGGAGAAGCAGACATCCTACTGAGCAGGGAGCCTGACATGGGACTCGATCCCGGGACTCCAGGATCATGACCTGAGCCGAAGGCAGTCGCTTAACTAACTGAGCCACCCAGGCGCCCCTAACCTGGGTATCTTTTTAGCCTGAATTATCTGCCTGTCAATAGAAAGAAACAGGTACAATATCTTAAAGGAGATATTGACTGAATTTATCATTTTGCCTCATAAATTTCACATTTATAAACAAACATTTGAGTGAAAAATATGAATATTCCTTGAATACTGTCTCTGAAATCATCACCAACCCATTACCATGTCCTCTTATAACCCTACTTATTGTTATATAAATGTGAATATTTTACACTTGATCTTAGCCAAAAGGCCAAGAAGTGATAAAATATGAATATTTTAGTGGTGAAATCATGTCAGTCATATCATATCAATTCTATATAGTCCGTGTCTGATAGTACACAACTCGACCTGTATAGCATACATGACATCTGTTAGTCCTTTCAATATTGTAATAGGATAACTTTGGTTCTTATTACTTTTGGCATTGTGCAGTGAATGTTTTGACAATGGTAAAAATAAAATGAGAAATACAAAGATACATATCTGTGTGTAGCAGCTAAGCACAATTGCTTCTAATATTTTCCTTTGCTATTTTATAAATTTATATTAAAGACTAAAAGGTGTACTTAAAAAAGAAACTGGATTTATGTGTGGATTTAATATACAATCAAATGCAAATTCCTATCCTTTAGAAATGCCAATAGTTACAACTTCAAAACCTTTGTGGTAAAAGTACTCAGTCTTTCTAAATCATGCCAGCTTTTATTGAAAAAGCCCAGTGGGTTTGCCTATTTGAAAATGCTATATTGAAAGAGGGCTCTTGTGGTTGGCCAGGGAAAGAGCAACCAAAATGCCTTAATACACTGCTGCATTCAATTAGGCCCACTTTTCTTTTTTCAAAGGTGAAAGGGGAAACTTTTAACTTTAAAAAGCAACATTTTCCTGTAATTTAAATATCTATTCTTTGTGTGCCTAAGAAAACATATTCAGAAGATAAATTAGCAAACACCTGTTATTTTATTTTTTTATTTCTATTTTTAATTTTTTAAAGATTTTATTTATTTATCTGACAGAGAGACACAGCAAGACAGGGAACACAAGCAGGGGGAGTGAGAGAGGGAGAAGCAGACTTCCTGCAGAGAGCCTGATGTGGGGCTCGATCCCAGGACCCTGGGATCATGACCTGAGCAGAAGGCAGATGCTTAATGACTGAGCCACCCAGGCGCCCCACCTCAGTTATTTTAATTTTGAAAGAAAAATGACAGGTTTCTTCCTGAGCATCACAGCCAAATCAGTAATTTTCCTATCTGTATTATTTCTGACTTAAAGAGCTCCAACTAAAAATAATAAAATGTCATATTAAGGAAGCATATATTCTTACCTCCATATACTAGAATTTTTCTTAGCACTAATAGGTATTCAAGAAAAAAACAGATTTGCATTTCAATCAAAAGAACAACAGCTATGGGACAGAGCAGTGATGGTCTTTCAAAGTTCCATTTCAATGCACCTCTGAGATAAAAGGAGGCTTCTGACAATTTTTAGCACCCTGTGTAGCATTGTGTAATTTGAGGTACTATGTAAAATCCAAAAATGTACTTGGTCATTATAAAACCCACACCTCTGAACTGGTTAAAAAAACAAGTATTCTAGGGGTGCCTGTGTGGCTCAGTGTAGCCCTCTCTCGCTGTCTCTGTCAAATAAATAAATAAAATCTAAAAAAAACCACAAGTATTCTAAAGCAGGTATGGTAATTGCAGTCTTGATTTGAAGAAATGAAGAAATTTAGGGTTAGGAGAAACAGTTAAGATCATCAAAACTAATCCTTTTATTTGAGAGAAAAGAAAACATAACCCCAGATAACTTATCATTAGCAGTGGGTATATAGATCAAACCCTGAATTCTGAAAGAGGAAATCAGAATGTGGGTCTCAGCTCTAGGATTTATTGTGTGACTTAGGCTGAGTCACTTTCACTTCCCCTGGACCTCTTTCTTCCTCTGTAAAAAATAATTTGAAACTCCTTTTAGATCTTAGTGTCTATGTATGATTTCTTGTTATTTGCCAAAGTTTAAGCAGCTAGTTAGTATTTTACCAGACTCTAAAACACTAAATTAACCAGAATACATTATGATGGTGATGGTGATGGTGATGATGATGATGATTCATTTAATTTGGGGAAGAGGCTAAACCCCAAGCAAGCTAGTATCAGGAATTCATTTTAAAAAATGGTTTCTAAGAAGTATTTTAAATATTTAATTAAATATCTCAATCCATAATATTAGACATTCTAATTTTCCATCTCCTGCTCTGAAAAGTGAGTTCTGATATGCACAGTGATGACCATGAAGTCCTGAATGATCATCATTGCCAGTAAAAACTCAAATCTTTATACTAGATTTCACTCACTTGAGCTGGAAATTTGCCTTGAGAATTTAAAAATAATTTTTAACAAGAGTTAAAAACAACAAAAAATGCTTTCTTCTCAACTTTTGATTAGACAGTTCAGTTACATACAATATCACATTCACCAAGCATACTTGTTAATGAAGGTTTTACTGTACATTCTTTAAGCTAGCTAGTAAGTTAAGTGGAGCAAGTGAATTTTTTGGCCTGGCTAAATGCCTGCACTGATGTAATTGCTTGGATTTTACTGTATGTTTAGTAAAGAGCAAATTATAGGAACAGTGACATATGTAGGTTTGGCTAAGGCAAAGCACTTTATATATGATGCACATAGTCAGGCTTTAGTAGACATAGTTGAAGTTGTTGCTACCATGATTACACAGTTTCCCAGACATTTCAGTAAATGATACTGAGATCACTTACCTACTTCTAAGAACAACTGTTAGTCCATTCTCTCCTCTGGCCTATTTCCTATGCCAAGTCATAATTTAGCCACTTCCAGCTAGCAGCTTTCCCCTGCAGTGAATCATAGGATCTTTCTATTGTGAGGAAGGAACTGGGGCTTTTCATCATTGTATCTCTAGCATGAAACACAGCATCTAATACATAGTAGATGCTTCATAAATGACTAATGAACTAAACAATGGAACAGGAAGCAGGAGTTATTTTTGATTAATAGGTTGTTCTTTCAGGGCCAGTTTTGTAGTTATCTTAAATTAGATCCCTTAAATTCTAGCCAAGATGGAACAGCATGTTATCCAAATGTATTTAGAAATTTACTTTTCCCTTTTCCTCCCTTTGCTGTCAATGAGAGAAAATTGGCCAAATTTTTTTTGTAACAAATGTCTTTCATAGTTAGACAGACATAGTAGAGTAAATTTGTTGACTGAATATATTGGAAACAAAGGAAGCTTACAGAACAAAGTAGAACCATTTTGCAGAATTTTTCCCTTTGCTCCAGGAAAAAAAAATATATATGTATATATCTTAGAATTAACTCAATTTAGATGATGACATTGACAAAGTGAAGAGGGTGTACCCACAGAAGGTAAGAGTTGACACACTAAACAAATAATTTTTCCTTAAATATGAACATAACTCAGCATCAAGTGAGGGAGCTGCCATATCAGTTTCCATGATGAAAGCCAAATATTGTAATGAGGGTAATCACACAGGCAGTTTTCTGCCTAATTATTTCAAAGCTTAAAAATGCAGGAGTAGGATCAAGTCCATTTTATCTTGAAGTGAAATCCTGACAACCAAGAGCAAAAATGTTTGTAAATTGTTGGCAGATAATTATCAACAGTTGTCTGCTTCAGAGGTAAACTTGAATATGCATGCTAGGAACATGCTTCATGACAGTCTGTTGACTGACCAAAAACTGAGGTATTGGAAGTACGCTTCTTGTTGGAAGAGTTTGGTTTCTGCTTTATCACTGATTAAAGAAGAATCTGGTTTAACATCAGCTACAATGTTGACGATACACCCCACACTAAACAATGGTAATATGTTCTTGCTTCTATCAGCAGCATATGAGCTAGGCCTTTTTGCCAGCAAAATTAAGGGCTGGTCTTTGAGGACTTCACATTTCCATCTTTGATCTCTGCGCCAAAGCATCTTATCAAGGAGCTGGCTCTGTTTATCTTCATTATAATACTTACCAAGACCATTGTAACTAAATGCTGAGAGAACTTCAATGTATCTCATGGAAAGTGTTGAACAATGTTCTGCTTCAACCCTCCTGAAAAAGGTTTGGAGCCCCTCAGTCTGAGTAACTACTAAACAGGTGGGAATTGTGCCTGTCGGTGACCTGTCAGCCAGTTCCCTTTGAGTCAAAGGGAAATCAAACCTGTTGAGTTTCTAAAACCTACTGGCCATGTGAAGAAAGCGTTTTGAAATGATTTGGAGGATTGCGTGTTTTATGCTATATAGTTTTCTGGAAACAAAGCTGTGAAGATGAAACACGCAACTCAATATAGTAATTAGATTTGACTGAAAAAAATAAAACCAAAACCTGATGGTAATGCAATGTCTAGCCCCTGATGAGAATTGGGTCCAATTTAAGTAATTAGAAAGGTCAACTAGAAAGGAAAGGATTTGAGAGTTCAAATGATACACAGAGAGACAATATTGTTTGATTTCATTTTGACATGTAATAGAGCTTCTGTAATGGGGTTTGATGAAAACTAGTGGTTATAAAAAGGTCTCCTGGGTGATTTGATACCTAATCTCATGTTTAGGTGATTATTTATATTAATTCATTTCTTTCAGACTCATATAAATTTCTCTTACTGGCATCTCATCCTAAAAAGCACTCTGGTTAGGCATCCCTTTCTGTTCCCTGCCAGGGCAAGACGTGGGGCAAGGTGTGGAAGAGCAGGGAGTCAGGACTAAAACTATTTTGAGAAAAATCAAAGACTGGGAGTATGGTCTCAAGAAAGTAACCTACTGTCAGTCTTCGAGAAGAGCTAGAACTGATAAACATGAAGGACATTGCAAAATATAAAACTCTCAGTGTTCAAATATAAAAGCTATCCCTCATATGTAAAATACTTCCAGTGAAGTTGTGTTGCCATAGTTGTTTAAAGAAATGTGTGTGTGTGTTTACTGTACTTTGTTTTAATTTAATGGTTGTTTTACAAGTTGCAGTGATTAAGACCTACTGCATAGAAGATGTTGCCTTAGGCAGGAGCTGTATTAAATTTAGTAATCATGATAGGTTACCTGGCTGTTTTGAGGTTTATCTGTGTTTGTGTCTCTTTTGTCTACCCCCATTCCTTGCTTTCCAACTCTGGAAGGAAGTTCCTTGAGGTGGTTTTCAGATTAGTACTGCTTTTACACAGTGTGTAAAAGGGAGGTTGGAATTGGCTAAACATTGCCAAGTTACTGGTGGTGGGAGAGACGGGGAATACGGCTGAAGGGAGGTGTGAAGATTTTGAATGGGAGGCAGGCTGAAATGTACTGGCACAGAAACATGAAAGGCGTTCTGTTTTGAAATACTGATGCCAAAATTTTCCTTTCTTTCCCCACTCTCAGAATTCTATCTCTTCTTTGCTTCTCCCTAGTGCTTCAGCAAGGCAGTTGTCTTTGTTCTCATCCCAAAACATGTCTTCATCAGTTTCCCAAGCGATCCTGCCTGCTTACCACATCCACCCCTTGTTGACTATTAATTTTTAACTACTTTATATCCAAAATTATACTTGATTTCCTGAGTAACAGTTTCCTGAAGCAAAACCTATTAGCATCAACTGTGATACTGACTAAACTCAAATGTGTCCTCAGAGCAGCTGTTGACATTTTGACCGACAAATATGATGGTTGTAAGGGGCAAAGCAAGTGGATTTTTTCAGTTACATCAATGCCCAGACTCACCAGCCCCATGGGAATGTATTTTTGACTGGTGTCTCAGGGTTGTAAAACTCAGTATGGACCAACATGGATTTAATAAATACGAATGTGGCTTATGGGAAGGGCTTATGAACTCTCAGTCTGTATACTCAAATAATTTGTGTTTTGATGGTGGGTAGCCTTTCATTTGTTACCATGGCTGTCCCTTTCCCTCTCAACACACATTTTTAATTGGCATTTATAAATATGTGTCGGTACAAATAAGGCAAATTAAGGCAAGGTATAAAAAGTAGCACCAGGAATATTACAGTGAACTTTGCCTTCAAACTAAGACAGAGAAAGGAATAGAATTCTACATGACATGCCAAAACTCTCCTTCCCAGATTCCTATTTGAAATGCTGAGTTAATGTGCCATCTCTTTAAATATAGACCATATTTCAATCGCATTCTGGACCAGAAGTCTTATAAGAAAGGTGCTTCAAGAATTTTGTACTTGGAAAAAAAGAGTTTTGCACTTGGGGTAAATTGGAAGGATTGGTTAGTGCTGATGAATTAAAAAGGAGCATTAGTTCTCTAAGTTAAGATTTCAGTTTTCAGAAAAAAATTCAGAAATCACTTCTCATAGTCACCAGTGTCTAGACCAAAGAATCTTAATGAGATAAGTATTCATGAAACTAAAACACACACACCCACGTATGCGTGCACACATAAACAAACATACAGAGACTTTACCCAAATTTCCTCTCCACTGGAAGTTCAGATTCAGTAGAGCTGGAGTAGGGCCTGAGCATCTGCATTTTTAAATGTGCCATAGGACATTCTGATGTAAAGTCAACATTGAAAATCCCTTACCCCAGATTTTTAAATTTGTTCTGGAGTTTGATGCCATGTAGGTGCTTTATTGTGTAACAGATTTATTTAACAAATATTACTTGCCAGAGACTGTTCCAAGTACTTTAAAATATTAATTCACTTAATATTTTCATATCAACTCTATGAGGTAGGTGCTATTATCACCATCCCCATTTTGAAGATAAAGGCAAAGAGAGATGCTTAGCTTATTCAAAACCATACCAATAATCTTTTATCATAAGTAAAAAGATATTAAAATGATACCCTATAGAAATGTATTTATTATTCTTAATTGTATTGTTAATTGATTAATTGATATATAATTGTTAATTGTATATCAATGTCCTATAAACATTGTGAAATAACTATGATGGTACCTTACTTATGACATTAACCAGAGTGGGAGAAGATACCTGGATTTAGCTTATGAATATTAAGGAGTACATGAAATAACTTTACTCTTAAAATCTCCTAAAACTAAATGAATAGCTAAAGAATAAGCTCTCCAGTGAAACTTTATTCTGGGGGAAGGGGAGGGAAAAACATGACACAAATCAAATATATTTTAGCGTATGAATGGTTGCTACTATCATTAAAGCTTATGATTGTAGTCTTCATTTCGTGCATTTTTACAAATAATAATAATAAACAACAACCCCAGTCTTCCTGATGACCTTAAAATACTCTCAAATAATATCAATAGTATGATCTGTTACTACCAAATTCAGCAGCAGAACTTCAGAATCTAGTCCATAAATTCACTTTTCTGTGTTTGTTAATCCATGGTGTTCTGCTGATCTTTCAAAACTGTCTTATTAGTAAAATAGACCAGAGGGCAATAAAGAGACCTGGTTTTCTAATTTCTAGTTCTGAGACTAATGGTCTCTATATTTTCTCCCATCTCAAAGCCTTAATTTCTTCATCTGTAAAATGGTTGGGTTTGCTTTAGATGATCTCTCCAAGGTCTCTACAGTGTTAACACTCTGTTAAGAGCCACTGTGATAGGAAGCACATGACTTATTTCTTCAAAGTAATTATTTGTTCATACCTACATACTGGGATCTATGAGTAAGCATCAGTTAGAATAAATGTAGTGCTCTGTGGTAGACAGCTGAGTTCTCTTGCCTAGCAGAAATGAATCTGTCAGCTTTCATTAGGTGTTGTCAGGTAACATCTTGCTCATTGATAGATTGAGCCAGAAGTAGTGTTGGGCTAACATTCAATTATACCATGGTTCTAAAGAGACAGTGCATTATATTCTTTTTTATTTTTAAAATCTTTTTTTTTCAGTTTTATTGAGATATAATTGACATATCCATTTTTTTTTTTTTTTGAGTAAACTCTACACCCAACATGGGGCTCGAACTCATGACTCTGAGATCAGGAGTTGCATGCCCTACAGACTGAGCTAGCCAGGCACCTCTATATTCTTCATTAAATTCCCAGGAATTGGGATACCTCAAAACATGTAAAATGGTTGATGAGATACAAGAAATTCTTCCCTACACATTTTAATGCTTTCAGTTTGAGATTGTTGCTGCTGTATTTGGTTTTACCATCTTTTAAAAATTTGTAAAGAGCAAAAGAAAAGTTTTCTGGAAAAATTCATTCTGGTAATCACTACTGAGCAAAGTTGCTCTTTGGCCTATTGTCCCCCAAAACAGCAGAAGGTGAGGAGAACTTTCTAGGGAAAATGGCCCAAAAAAGATCAAGTTGGGGGTAGTGGTTAGGAAGTGGGGGAGGATTGAGGACTGTGGGATAATCATTTTTTTTTCTTCCAACAGAAGTTGAATTGTCAGAGCCTCTTCATTATCAACTTTTCTCCTTTAATCTAATAGTTAGAAGCTGTTGTTCTTATTGAGATTGATTTTCTCTTTCTCACTTTACACCATCAGCCTTTTTGGTGAGGAGCCATGGAAAAATTCAGGACATTCTTCCTAAGGTATCAAAAAAAAAAAAAGTCAGCATGGCTAGCCTCAGGTCCTTGGCCCATTGCTTGGGTGATGAAGAGCTTGCTATAACTTCTTTTGCTGGGCATAGGATGGCTTGTGATTTTCTTGATGTGCTTATTGCCTGATATTTCAAGAGTTGCTCTAAATTTGGCTTGGGAATCTCTTGGGCTGGGCAAGGCTAGGCTGAAGGGACTGTTTTGCTCCTTAGAGAACAGTATCTCATAAAGGCTCCTTATTATCTGGGGAAAAGAAAAAAATCCATTCCTCTGCCCTTGGCCTCAGCAGAGCCTTTTTTCCTAATTAATACTTAATTTGGCAATGTTTTGTGTGTGCCAGACACCAAGGAAATAGCCAAGTAGAGTTCTTAGGTAAATATCCTCTACCAGGAAGGGCACTGGAAAGATGGAAAAAAGATTGCTTGCAAATTACCTTATTTTTAAAAAGACTTATGTTTTCTAAGATTTCAAAAGTAATAATGAATATATGCACCATTCAAACAATGTGAACACATACAGAATAAAACATAAAGGTCCTCCTTAATCTCTGCCTCATCCTCAGTGATTTCATTTGCAATTTTCCAGTTCCCTTTTAATGTATTTACATACACACATATATATATAAAGCTATGTGATTTTTTTCTTTGTGTCTAATAAAACTTTCTGTGATGTGGGAAAATGTTCTAAATCTTCACTAACCAATATAACTATTAGCTACATGTGGCTTTTGAGTACTTGAAATGTGACTAGTGTGAGTGAAGAACTAAGGTTTTCATTTTAAATAATTATAATTAGTTTAAATTTTAATTATAATAGCTGTATGTGGCCACTGACTATTATATTGTACAATGTAAATCCAAATCGCAGGAATCAGGAACTCAGACAAGAAAATAGCAACAGTGTGAGTATACGACCTATGCGTACATGGGTACCAGTGTTTTCCTGGAGATGCATCATCTCATTTAATCTTTACAATCCCCTGAGATAGGTTCTATTATTAACAGATAAAAGAACTGAGGCACAGAGAGGTTAGGTACCTTGTCCAAGACAACCTAGCTCCAGAAAGTACCTCCCTGAGCTTCAGCATGTGGGGAACCATGTGGTGAACTGGAAATGGCATGAGCTTTAGCACAGACAAAATTAGGTTTGAATCTTCACTTAGTGGACTCCTTGACCATGTGACATTGGGCAAGTCACTTAGCCTCTTTGTTTCTTGGTTATAAAACCTATAAAATAGGGCTTATAATACTCTCCTTTTTACCATCAATGTGACATCTACTTTAAGATGGTGTATGTGCTTTCCCCTCTTCCATCATCCTTCTCAACAATTTGCCTTTGGGTGATGATTCTCTACCTATAGTTGGGGATATTGTCATGAGCCATGAACCAGATTAAAATTAAATGAGTTTAAAACAGATTAAAATTAAGTATACACATTGGTCTTTGTGGCCAGAATTCTAGCCAGCTAAAATAATTGAGACTTACCCTCAAGGGAGACTAGGAAGTCTCCTTAACTACCACACTAAGTATAAAGCTAAAGGCAGGGAGAGCTTGGTTTGCTGGAGATTAATTCATTAATGCCTAAGATTTGTAGTCAGAGTGTAGGTCAAGTTCCAATTCCAATGCTATTATCTGTGTGACCTTAGGAAGGTCACCCATCCTCTTTCTATATCAGTTTTCCCATCTATAAAATGGTGGGCAATAATAGTACCTACCTCATATTGGTAGGATTCAGTGACAAGTGCATGTTAGGTACTTAGAGCCTAACACAAGGAATGCAGCAGAAACTGCCAATAGTTCAATCATCACCACCACCAATCAGGGAATGCAGATGATGATGACTTAGGTTCTGCTCTCAACTCTGCAACACCCTCAAAGACAGAGGGCAGTTCCCCAAACTCCGTGTGCTTCAGGTGTCTACTTTGTCCAAACGGGATAATGACAATTCTTCATATAGAGTTCCCGTGATAATTAATTAGAAACACCTCTTGCATACCTAGGATATATAGATCTACCCGCCTGAAGTGTTGTTTTAGAGTCACCCACCTGCAAAGAAGACCGTTTCTTTGATGTACTGGGATTTGTCCTGACTTTAGGGTAGATTTCATGAGATATCTAATTTTTTTACT
Organism: Callorhinus ursinus; assembly: GCF_003265705.2. NCBI lineage: Eukaryota > Metazoa > Chordata > Mammalia > Carnivora > Otariidae > Callorhinus > Callorhinus ursinus. The sequence continues at coordinate 1,240,294 of NW_027397157.1, read as the reverse complement.
GGGCCATCTCTCCCACTTAACATCACCCCCAAGTACATGCTGTCATGTAACAATTGAGGAAAGAAAATATTGCAAGCATATTTCCTTGAGATTCAGCGCTGGGGTTGTTTTGTATTCTTGATTCTCCCTTCATTTTCTTAATTCTGAGAGAAATGTGGGCACTTCTGACTATGTGGTTTATGAACCTTATCACAGTTTGACTGGAATAATGCATTGCTTGTAACACATTTGAAGTGCATGCCTGTGATATACCCCATTGCATGAGTCTTTCTCTAAGATCTACTGGCAACGTCAGTCTGTTTAAAGGGAGGTGTTAAATGTTCATGTAAGAATGTTTATGAAGCTCTTCCAGAAAAGAATACTGTGTAAATCATAACATCAACCCAAATGGTTAATAATTATCTCCTGTTAATTCAGGCTAATTGTGGGAGAAACCAGTCTGAACTGGTGGTGAATCTAAACAGTAGAATATGTGAAAAGGAGTGCTGGGTAGTTGGTGATGAATAAGAATCATGCTGGGCCTGCTTTAATGAAAGATAAGATTCATTTGTAATTGTAATCACTGTAATAATGGGATGGAATTAAAGTATTTGAAAGCACAGTTTGGTCTATTAAGTAGTTTGAATATTCCTCCAGCATTCCTGTTTATACCGTTAATTTGCTTAGCAAAGCCTTTCTTCATTGATAATGCAAGTTCAATTTAAGCCCAGCCTGTGTTCAAATGATCTCCAAACAGGAGTTTTCATGAAGTCCACATTAATGAGGATTTATTACAATAATAAATCTAGAAAGATCAAAACCTAGAGAAGGCTATTGGTTATGCTGTCTTTTATTTTACTTAATTGCTTTGTTTTTTCCTACTATAAATTTCACCTTTAGTGCTACTCTACATGTGATGTTAGGATTAGAAATCTGAAAACACCAGAACTAAATATGTATTTTTAAATAGAGACCAACTTATTAGTGCCAGTTAATCTTCAATGAGTGTAACATCAATAAAGTAAGTAGATAATACAAAAATGTTAATTTTTATTGCTAATCTTAAATTCTGCTTTAAGGTGAAGGAAAACCTTAATATTATGGCTCAAGAGTCAAGTCACACTAGATTAGCATTGTTGTACATTAATAATGAAAATACTTGAGCCCGATTAGTGTCACTTAAAAGTTTTTGTGAATCAGGGATATGGCCTTACAAATTAAACAGTTTGAATACCGGATAAAGAGTCTAGGGAAATAATTCTTATTAAAAAGTTAAAACCTTCACTTCTCTTCTAAGGGAAAATTTATCACTGGTATAGAATTACATACCATTCACTCTGCAGCCCGAAAGGATGGAACTTTGCAGACTATAAAAGTGTAATAAAGGAGCCACTAAAATTGATTTTCATTTAAGTAGATTACCAGTGTTTTCTTCCTTAAATGGAAGGAGTGTTCTGTACTCGTCCAACCTATTTTCAGCCATGATACTCTTTCTACATGCACGATTAGACACCACTCCATTTGAGGATGCTTAAATGTCCCTTGTTACTCCCATCCTCAACTCCAGAACCTTTTTCAGCTTAGCAAGAAAAGAGCAAACCTATAAAAATGAATGTGCAAAAATTTCTAGCAAGTGTAAACTAAGTCGTAAGGTAGGAAAAGAGGATCCCCATTATTTTGCTTATTCTCTGCATGCTTCTCTTCCTCCAATCCTGCCCAGCTCTGATATACCCAGTGGGCTTCACCCTGGCCCAGGATTTTCTAGTGCAATGCACCAGACAAACTTGAACTCCCCTCCCCCCCTTCCTTTTCCACCCCGGATTGACTGCAAAACTTACTTGTTCTGACTGGTTTTATCAGACCCTTGCTATCTGTCAAGAGTGTTATTATTAGTAATAGCAGTGAATCATAATGTAACAATGAAAACAATAGCCAGTGTTGAGTACATTTTTTATTGCACTCCAGATACTTGTTCAAGAATTTTACATCCCGTACTTCATTTAATCCTTATTTTTACAGATGATGAAATTGAGGCTTAGAACGATTAAATGACTTGTCTAAGGTACCACAGTGAGTAAGAGGACTCACTCTTGTTTGTTTAATTCCAAGGGTCTAATCTCTTAACCGCTGCTAGTCTATACTGCCTTCTTAGTTTTAAGAAAAGCAGTAAGAATTAATATCCCAGAAAGTGTTTTGAAAGAGCCATTACTAGTTATCTCTTAACTACTTACAGTTCATTATCAGATTTTGCTGCATTCTGTCTTATTAAAAAAGTAGAGGGAAGGAAGAGGGTAAGGTGAGGTGAGGAGAAGAAGATGAGAAGGAAAAGGAGGAATAATTAACTCTCAGCCTGGAGTGGACAGTTTGCCTTAGTTGAGCACCCAAATGGATAACCTCTAGACCTCTCATTCTCCTTGGTGAGGTGCAGGCCACCCAATGCTAAGTTTATATAATGAAAATGATATACATATTCCCTATCTCCCTTCTCCGTCCAGGTACAAATTGCTGGTCTAATCATTTGTGGCTAGGGTAGCAGGACTGGTTTCATTCAACACAAGTTATAGAAACTTATGTGAGAAAGAACTCTTTCAGGGCACTTTCCTTAAAAGGTCTATAAATACAGGCATGGCAGGCCTGAGGTTACCCCGACTTCTCTTAGAGCCTAATAAGTACAAATTGGTATGATTTTCCTAGCACTAAATCAATTGGTAGATGATATAAGAATTGAGACAACCTCCAGATGAGAAGAATTAGCTTTGTCTCAGGTATGAGAGTTCTTCCAACCCCAAGACTATGTCCTGAAATATTTGCTGCTACACTTTTGCTTCTATCCCACTGCCAAAGTCACTACTGTCTCCTGGGTACACTCTGGGATCTTATTGGTTTCAAATCCCATTCCTAATTAGCCATACATGATTCTGGCTATCTGAGTATAAAAATTCTTTTGTTTTCTTTAATATGAACCATAAGAGCTCAGTATCCAGCTGGCCTAGATACTTAGGGGAACTATTGAGCTCCGTTTTAGTGGCAATTGCCTTTGCTGGTTGAAAGGTCTGTTTTGCTCTCCAGCTGTGTTTGTGTGTTACTTATATAAATTAGCTACTTTTGGAACTGCAGGTGATTTTAAGATAAAAAACTTTTACTTTGATAAAAGCATAAGTAGGAGCCATACCTTCTGAAACTAACCTGAAGTGCATAGTCTTGCATCTGTTTTCTGACCAGGCTCTAGCTTTCTTCTTCAAGTAGAACAGCCATTCACCAGAGATGTCCTGGAGCTCACTGCAAAGAAAGCATGCTCTCAAAAGTGCCCCTGGCAGTGATTCTCCCATGAGTGGTCTTTGATGTTGACAATTTCTGGGTCACCTACCTTCTGATCCTTTTCCGTTACTAATTCATTAGGCATGATCCTTGACAAATTCCACACGTACAGGATTTGACCTTAGAATAGGAAAAACCAAGTTATTGGACAACTAGATGTTGGGGTGACCAATCGTTCTGGTTTGCCCAGGATTGTTCCAGGGTTAGCACTGAAAATCCTATATCAAGGGAAACCCCTTAGTCCAAAAGAATCAAGGATTGTTGGTCACCCTACTTGACCTATCTTAGGCCATACAGTGCATCAGACAGAACACTAGTCTTCAAAAATCTGGGTTCAAGTCCTGCCAGTGTTACTTATTATTATATTTAACCATATAGTCTTCTGTTTTTCCATAGTCATTATAAGACTTTTAATTCTATATTTTGATATTTATTTCATATTTGTGTCTCACACTAGAGAGACACAAATGAGTGCTAGTGTCATATTTTTTTTATTCTTCATTACATGCTAGTGTCATATCTTCTTTATTCTCCATTACATCTCCAACACTTAGTATAATGCCTCACTTGAAGTAAGCACTCAACACTTCCCTATTGAATGAATGAAGTCACTTAATTATGTTAGCTCTGTTTTCTCATCCATAATAAAGATATTAATTAGTTATTTCTAATTAAGAATTATTGTGAAGAATTAAGACTGTATATGTGTGAAAGAGGCAATATACATATTTCATAAGCCATACAAAAAAGCTTATTAATGATATGAATATGGTATGTGCTCCATAATAATACTTGCCTTTTATAGAGTAGTGTACTGAATTCTAGGCCATTTTAATGTTTTAGTTTGATTCATTCTTACATTTAGTCTTCAAATTGGTAAGTAGAAATTATCCCCATTTTATTTTATTTTTTTATCCCCATTTTAGACATGAGTAAAATAAGGTTGCAAAATGATAGGGCCAACTACAAAGTTAGAGGGCACAGTCCTCAAGACCACCCTCACTTTTGAGACCAACTGCAAATTTGGATGACTCCTCAAACCTCCCTCATATAAGATGATTCACTAGAAGGACTCAAAAAACTTACTGAAGGCTACTGTATTCACAGTTATGGTTGATTACAGAGAAAGGGTACAAAGTAAAACCAAAGGAGAAACACCTAAGGCAGAAACTGGGAGAAATACCAAATGTGGAACTTCTATTATCTCCCTGTGGAGTCTGGACCATTACCCTCCTCACATTGATGTGTGACAGTATGCATGGAGTATTGTCAACTAGGAAAGCTCACCAAGCCTCAGTGTTTGGTATTTATTGAGACTCTATTAAATAGACATAACTAATCAATTGCCCACATGGATGATTTCAGTTTCTAGGTCAGCTGATACTATGTGACCCAAAGCCCCTGCTCTAAATTCCATTGTTATGATCTGGCTAGTCCAACACCCTCAAACAAAGATTATCTTCTAGGACCTGATGGAAAAGGCCAGACCTCTGTTTTAAGAAAATTTAAATTCTTTACTACACAGAGGTACAGAGAAGTCAATCAACTTGCCAAAGTTTGCACAACTACTACATGTAAACTCTAGTCAACCTCCCTCTAGTACCCATGCTTTTATTTTCCATTGTTTGCCCTGTGTATCTGATAAGTGAATGCAATTTTGATGTACTATAAAATGATACGTGCTCTCATATATAGATTAAAGAAGGACTTGCCTGGAGGTAAAAAAAAAAAAAAAAGCACCTACAACCCTCAGACATGAACCTTTCTTCATGCCTCGAACCCTGACCTAGGTCCACACTGGGAAAGATGTAAAGCGTTCAAAGGTAGACAGTTTGTCCATTCCACTATTCCACTAACCTCCTCTTTTGGGCACTAGGGTTTATAAATACAATCACATGCACACACACACACACACACACACACGCATATCTTTACTTACAATGGATTTCATTCTAGATGGTCTATTCAAGAAATTCCATTTTAAGTATTAAGTAAAAGTTGACAATTCTTCCTGAGGCCATTTGCTTTTAAAATGAGCCTCTTCAACATACAGATGGCCAACAGACACATGAAAAGATGCTCAACATCACTCATTATCAGGGAAATGCAAATCAAAACTACAATGAGATATCACCTAACACCTGTCAGAATGGCTAAAATAAAAAATACAAGAAACAAGAAATTTTGGCAAAGATGTGGGGGAAAATGAATCTTCATGCACTCTTGGTGGGAATGCAAACTGGTGCAGCCACTGAGGAAAACAGTATGGAGTTTCCTCAAAAAGTTAAAAAATAGAACAACACTCCAATCCTGCAATTTCACTACTGTAAATTTACCCAAAAAAATACAGAGACACTAATTCAAAGGGATACATGCACCCCTATATTTATAGCAGCATTATTTACAGTAGCCAGATTATGGAAGCAGCCCAAGTGTCCATGAATAGATGAATGGATAAAGAAGAAGTGATATATATATGTATTATAATATAATATACTATATTATTATATTATATATATATTATTTTTCAGCCATAAAAAAGAATGACATCTTGCCATTTGCAACAACATGGATGGAGCTAGAAAGTATAATGCTAAGTGAAATAACTCAATCAGAGAAAGACAAATACCATATGATTTCACTCATATGTGGAATTTAAGAAATAAAGAAAAACAAGCAATGAAAAAAAAGAGAGAGAGACAAACCAAGAAACAGACTTAATTATGGAGAACAAACTGATGGTTACCAAAGCGGAGGTGGGTGGGATGATAGGTAAAGATAGGCAATGGGGATTAAGGAGTGCCCTTGATGTGATGAGCACTGGGTGATGTATAGAAATAACTGAATTTTTATACTGTATACCTGAAACTATTTAACATTGTATGTTAACTCTACCAGAATTTAAAATAAAATAAATAAAAATAGAACTACCCTATGATCCAGTAATCACACTACTGGGTATTTACCAAAAAAATGTGAAAACACTAATACAAAAAGATATATGTACCCCTATGTTTTTTACAACATTATTTACAATAGCCAAATTATGGAAGCAGCCTGAGTGTCCGTCAGTAGATGAATGGATAAAGATGTGGTATATATATACAATTGAATATTATTCAGCCATAAAAGAATGAAATCTTGCCATTTGCAATGACATGGATAGAGCTAGAGAGGAAAACCAGGAAGGAAGGCAGGAGAGACACTCTGAAGCTCTGAAATAATCTGCACTTGTTCAGAAGTGGGAAAACAGAATTCAAAGGGTCACATCACACAGAAGAGCACCCCAAGCTTAAATCAACCAGAGAAAGCTTACGGAAGATTTAACAAAAAGAAGGGAAAGAGTTTGATACATCCCAATTTTTTGTTTCCTTTCTGATGAAAGGGGAGAGAGAATGCAAAATTGCAGCTAATCTATTGCAAGAGGCTAGCAGTAGATAGCATTGGCCTTGGAATCAAGCACACTGAGGTTTAAATCCCAACTCCATTTTGTGACCACAGGAAAATTATTTACCCTTTGTTTCCTCACCTGTACAACTAGTGCTAATAATAGAATAAGCCTCATGGGATATTTACTGTAATATTTTTTTAAACTTTTATTTATTTATTTGAGAGAGTGAGCGAGAGAGAGAGCATGAGCAGGTGGAGGGGAGAAGCAGGCTCCCTGCTGAGCAGGGAACCCGACTCAGGGCTCAATCCTAGGACTCCAGGATCATGACCTAGAGGCAGATGCTTAGCCGACTGAGCCACCCAGGTGCTCCTGTAATTAAATAAGATAATGAATGTGAGATGTTTAAAATAGTGTCTGGCACAAGGTAAACATTCAGCAAATGTGAGACATAATAATGATGATGATATGATGATGATGATATTTACTGTTTTCATCTACAAAATAGAGATTATACTCCTGGTTATCTCACAGGGTTATGTCAGTATTTGTTGCTATGTTGAATGTGAAAATGCTTTCCAAAAAGTGCATTACAAGATCTTTGAGATCAGTGTTGTCTCTAATTTTGATTTGGCAATGAGCAATAGTGCATGAAAGGCTGATGATGAGTATGTGCTAAGCCATTTCCTCAGGTGTGACAAAAAATTAATAAAGTCTTATTATCCTGCTTAGTGCAATGGAAACATCTTACATTGTGAGGTCATACATCCAGGTTTAAATTCAAGATATGCCACTTTCAAGTTGTGTGACCTACATATTTTCTGATAGGAAAATGCTTAGCTTTTTTGAGACTCAGTATTCTAATCTATAAAACCGGGTTAACAGCATAGGAATGTAATGCATGTAATGTAAAGGACCTATCATGATGTACTGCTTCCTTTTGCTCCTCAGTGTTCCCAGAGACTAAAGAAGAAGCATCTTTTTTTAAAACTTTTTTAAATTTTGGTTTGCTTCAGTCACATATTTTGCCAATCAACTCATTTTTTTAAGTAAGCTCTAGGCCCAACATGGGGCTTGAACTCAGGTCCCTGAGATCAAGAGTGGCATGCTCTACAAACTGAGGCAGCCAAGTGCCACAAGAACGAGCATCTTAATAAACTGAGAGATCCAATAAAATATTTTTTACAAACCATTTGTCACACACACACAATATGTATATATAAAATATATATACATACATTGAAAAGACTATTTTTCTCCATTGAATGACAATGGCACCCTAGTTGAAATCACTGACCAAAAATGTTTGTTTTTCTTTTCCTGGATTCTCAATTCTATTCCATTGATCTATGTGTCTATCCTTATGTCAGCTTTATAGTAAGTTTTGAAATCAGGAAGTGTGATTCCTCCAACTTTGATCACTGATTTCAAAATTATTTTGGTTATTCAGAGTCCCTGGTAATTCTAAATGAATTTTTAATTTAGCCTATCCATTTCTGCAAAAACAAAAAGGTAGTTGGAATCTTGATAGTGATTACATTGAAACTGTAGATCATTTTGGGGAATATTGCCATTGTAACAACATGAAGCCTTTCAATCCATAAATACAGTATGTTTTTCCATTTATTTAGATCTTCTTTAATTTCTTTAAATAATGTTTTATTGTATTCAGTGTATAAATCTTGTACTTCCTTGATTACATTTAAGTATTCTTCTTCATGCAATTATCATTGGTGTTGTTTTCTTAATTTCATTTTCAGATCACTCATTGCTATTGTGTATTTTTGTATTTTGATCTTGTATCTTGCAACCTTGTTGAATTCATTTGTTATCCCAAATAGATTTTTAGGATATTCCTGAGGGATTTCTATATATAAGATTATATCATCTAGATATAGGTAGTTTTATTTCTTTTCCAATTTGGATTCTTTTTATTTTGTTTTTTTGCCTAATAGCCCTGTCTATTACCCTGTACCTTCAGTACAATGTTGAATAGAAGTAGAAAGAGTAGAAATTTTTGTATTGTTCCAGATCTTCAGGGAAAACCTTTCAGTCTTTCATCACTAAGAATGCTTCTAACTCTGGATTTTTCATAGATTACCTTTATCAGGTTGAGGAACGTACTTTGTATTCTTATTTTTGGGGGTGCTTTTATAATGAAAACATGTTGGGTTTTGTCAAATACTTTTTCTGTATCATTGAGATGATCATGTGTTTTCCCCCTTCTTTATTTTATTAATATTACAAAGCTACAGTAAACAAGATAATGTGGTACTGGATAGACAAAAAGGACAATAGAATAGAATTGAAAATTCAGAAGAAATCCCATATGTCTATGGTCAATTGATTTTTGACAAGGGTACAAAAACTGTTCAATGGGGAATGAGTAGTCTTTTCAACAAATGGTTCTGGAAAAACTGGATATTCACATGTGAAAGGATGAACTCAGACCCCTACATTGTATGATATTCAAAAGTCTAACTCAAAATTGATCACAGACATAATACATATATATATGAGCTAAAACTCTTAGAAGAAAACACAGGCGTAAATCTTTGTGACCTTGGATTAGGCAATTGTTTCTTAGATATAACACCTAAAGCAGAAGCAACCAAAGAAAAACTAGATAAATTAGACTTCATCAAAGTAAACTTTTGTGCATCAAAGGACACTATCAAGAAAATGAAGAGACAACCCATATAATGGGGAGAAAAAAATTTACAAATCATATATTAAGAATATATCAAGAATTCTTTAAATCAACCATAAAAAGATAAACAATACAAAATTTAAAAGGCGGAGTATTTGAATAGACATATCTCCAAAGAGGATATACAAATGGCCAATAAGTACATGGAAAGATGCACAATATTATCAATCATTAGGGAAATGCAAATCAAAACCACTTTGGGACACTACTTCACATCACTTAGAATGGTTATAATTTACAAATAGAAACATAAAAATGAAGTTGGTGAGGATATGTAGAAATTAGAAACCTAATGTATTGCAGGTGAGAATGTAAAATGGTACAGGCATTATGACAAATAGTTCAGCATTTCCTCAAAGAGCTATACTTAGAGTTATCATATAACCCAGTAATTACCCTCCTCAATATATACCCAAGAGAAGTGAAAACATATGTCCATGCAAGCACTGATACATGAATGTTCATAGCAGCATTTTTCATAACAAAGTTTGGGGATCATCCAAATGTCCATTAACTGGAGAATGGAAGAAAATATGTTATATATATCAGCACAATGGAGTACTATTGAGCCATAAAAAGGAATAAAGTACCTCATGCATGCTACGACATGGATGAACCTTGAAAACATTTTGCTAAGTGAAAGAAGTCAGACAAAAAAGGCCACATATTGCATGATTCCTTTCATATTAAATGTCCAGAATAATCAAATCCATGGAAACAGAAAGTAGATTGTAGTTGTCAAGGGTTGGGGGAGGGGACAATAGGGCGTGACTGCCTTTTGGGGTGATGAAAATGTTCTGGAATCTAATGGTGAGAATGGTTGCAGTCTTTTGAATATACTAAAACTACTGATTCTTACATTTTAAAATGGTGAATTATATAGTTTGCTAATTATATTTCAATAAAAAGTGATCTTTTAATCCTAAAAGCTGTTTGAGAAAAAAATTAAAACCTGTTCTGTGTTAGAAAAAAAACAAACATACAAGCAATACAAAAACCTATCACCTGCCCTAACTCTGTCAGGTGTCTCTGTGATACATTAAGCTATCTAACCAGTCATTCACAAGCTATAATAACTTAAAGGTGCCAGGATCTCCCCTCAGGATACTGGCCCAGGCCCAGACTAATACAGACTATGTGGACCTTTCTTTCTTCCTTCACAACAGAAATGAACAAGAATGTCCCATTTCTGGGAGGAGCAGTAAGGCACAGAATAGAGTGGTTATATATTTCTAAGGTTAACTGAAATGAAAGCTCAGCCTCAAGGTTAAGCAGCATTCAGTTTCATCTGGAATTGTGTATCTGTTTACCTACACTTTATAAAATTCCTCCACTTAAGATCTTGACACAAAAGCCCAGTTATTTAGTTGCATACACTGTTAAAGCCTGAAAGTTTGACATGCACATGCTGTTTGTTGTGTAGCAGTAATTAACTATAATCAGAAAATATCTCATTTTATGGTTCCCCAAATTCTCAGTGATCTTTTCCCCTCCCTCCTTTCTCTTCCCTAACTCTGACTACTTAAGCATAGCTTTATTATTCCCCTGCCCCACACACAAACTGCCTTGATAGATATATAAACAATTTAAGTAAATTCTCCAGCACAGAATTGTAACATTGGTAATTCTCCTACAAAATCTCCTAGTCTAAGCTATCTTTGAGATATGTGACTACTTTGTGTCTGAAACTGTGGGGGAAAAGGGCTGGGAAATGTACCCATCATATAGGAAAAAGGTCTTGTAGTATCTTCATTTTGTCCCTCTCACTTTCTCTAAGAATGTAACACAAATCTCATTCCAGAAAGACATGTGAAAAATACTTTTACAATAGCCTGTGGTTGGAGTATCTCCACCTTCACTGGGGCCCTGAGAGGCTAATTGTCCTTTTTAATGCTGGACAATTCTGAATTTTAACATTATCTCTTCCCTCGTTGTATGATGCTTTCATATATCTCTTATAGAATTTTTGTCCTTTACTAGCCCCTTCAATTTCTTCCTTCTGTCTCCTGCCCTCAATCTTTATTTTCAGTTTTCCTCCCTCTTTTTTATTCTGTTTCCTCAATGAAGCACAGTTTATATTTCCTTCCTTTTTATTTTCTTAATAGTATTTTTATAACTAGGTCTGCCTACTTAATCAGTCTCCTGCTTTTTAGCCTCATGTATCTCCTCTCTGATTCTATTCAAAATTCTTGGCTGGATTCCCCACCTGACCCTACTACTATTCATAACCTACCAGGAAAAATCCCACTGGGGCATCTTTTACTTTGCAATGTTTTTTGTCTTGCCTCAGAATCACAGAAATTTGGTCACTTAGGTAAAGGAAATATATTTTCAAGTACCTAACAAGATGTCCATCTGGGCACAATTTGAAACAACTCCTAGGAAAATCTCTGATTTTTTGTTCCCAAATATTTAGATATATTTTGATCTGCAGGCCTTCCTTATGTTGTCCACATTTTGTTTGAAAAAAAATGTGCTTCATAAAGCATCAGACTGAACACAAGAAAATCAATAACAATCTGTGTGATAATTAATTAAGGTGCCAGAATGAATTACTGTTTATCCCCCTCCTGATTTGGGTCAGAGTTGTGTTTGATTTGGGAAGTTGTCCATTTTCAATTATAGTTTGTTCTGTGTTCTTTTGATGGGACTGGAATGAATGACTGGCAAAGAAAAATTATGTTATGGCAGAAAACTATGGGATAATTTTAACATGGTGAAGGTGTAGTTTGGGAAAAGTTATTTCTAAGACAAAGCTAATATAAGGGCAAGGTAGTGTGGGAAAAGTTTCTCTCTTCACATCTGTAGACAAGGCTATGATGAAGCCAACTTTGTTCTCTGTGCATTGCTCTTGGTTTTTGTATGTTCAGCAAACATTTGGCGAGCAAATGCTCTATGCCAGGCATTGTCCAATGCACTAGGCTTGCAGACATGTACAAGAACGTCGTGGTCCCTGAGAGAACGTACGGTCTAAAAAGGGAGACCAACATTAAACAGAGTCACACGCATAATTCATTAATTACAATTTTTAAGGGCTACAAGAGTGTACCCTGTGTAGCTGGATTTTTCCACAACCCGAAGATTACTATCCAAACTAAAGTTAGGACACATCCTGAAAGCTCTCTATGGCCTTCTGTATATCATAAAGGCTAAAGACATAAGTAAATAATGAATAAAGGGATTCCTTTTCAGAATGCAGTGAGAGGTCTGGGTGACTCCAGTTTGGGGTCTAGAGTATCAGACAACACGCTCCAACAAAAGAAAGCTCTCAGTAGTATAATGCAGCTTGTCACCCAGCCTCAATCTCAACTTCCTGGATACTTGTTTTACTTGGTGAGAACTAGGCATCATTGGAACATGGCCTAAAGACTGGCTGATAAGAATGATCAGGAATAGACTGTTTTGGTTGTTAATAAATGCTGGTAGGAAGGGGGTGATGACAGATTAAATTCTCTGGCAGAGAGGTATGCCTAATAGAAAGGACTTCTGGATTGCTGTTAAAAAAATATCAGAAAGATTGAAAGAAAGAGGCTGGAGAACTTCAACAAGTGAATAGGTTCCTATTTATTCTGGATGGTAGAGGAATCAGCTGGAAGGCAGGGGGCCTGGAGGGGCCTGGAGCAGATCTTTTCAGATATAGGATTTTGTGAAGTTTGACTTGCCAAGGCACTAGCACTCCTAGAAGAATGGCTGAATGCCAACTCCACTTTCCTTAAATGTGCATTTAAAGAGCATTTGCTGGTGCCAATTTATTCTTAGCTCTGTGGGCCTTCCTATGTATATATCACATAGAAAGGGACATTACTTATATTTGATACAATGATCCCAGCTTAAATGTGCTCACAGTTTTCATAACTCGATTTAGTGTAATTATATTCGACTTAGGGAATGAGTTAACTGCCCCTTTCTCTTCCCTATGGGCATGTGATTAATTGGCTTCATAGTAAAAATGCCTTCAATACAGACCTAAGCTTCAGTAGGCTCCCAGAAGGTTAGGTTTTAAATCTAGACAGGGTTTACTTGGCCTTACCTCATTAAACTTAGATAAGTCAAGTTTAAAAGCCAAGTCCTTTTCATATCAGCAAGGGCCGGAAAAGCCTAAAGTAATTGCAAGAGTTTACCTATCATCTGTGTCAGACAGGTTCCAAATGCTAGTTGACTAGCACACCTTTATGCCTGAGGATGCTGCATTTTAATGATTAGTCCCATTTTATAATATGTGGCATGTAGAATCTTTCTGGTATCTTTTAGGATAACATTGCAGGAGGTATGGTCATTCTGACTCTATCTGCACATTAAGCTTTCACCAGTATCTACTTGTTCTGCTTGTGACATTAAACATTTTTGATCTTAGGCATATTCAGATATCTGTATAATTAATATACTACATGTGTAAGCGTATGTGTGGTTATATGAGCACAAATGTGTGCAATGATAGTGGTCTTTCCCTCCAGCTCTGTTAAGGACCGTGCCATTCCAACAGCCTTAGTTTAGTAATTTTGACCTTTTATCTAGCCTACCTGAAGAGAAGTAGGCATTACGGCTTAAGTGGTATTGTTAGGGAAGGGCAGGTGGATGATTCAAAGGACCTAATCGTGTTCTTTTTCTACTCTGAGACAGTGTACTATCATTGTTAGGAACACAGGCTCTGGAGTCACATGGCCTGGGTTTGAATCATGTAACCGCAAGTTATTAAACCTCTCTGTGTTTCTGTATCCAAATCTGTAAAATGGAGATAATGATAGTATCAATCTCACAGGGTAGTCATGAGGATTAGATGAATTAATCCATGTGAAATGCCTAGAGCAGCACCTAAAACATAGGTATCATTCAGTGTATGTCAGTTCTTATTATTATCCCCCAAATAAAGCCCAAATCCCCTTCCCTACTTTTAACTCTCTTCACCACTACTATAATCCAAGTCACTTTCACCTTTTGCCCAGATTCATTCTCAGCAGTACAGCAAGTGTAATCTTAAGACATAAATCCTATCAAGGTATCCTCTTATTTAAAAGCTTCCAGTGGCTCCCCTTCACACTAAGAATGTAGCCCAAACTTTTTTCCCTGATCTACAGAGCTTTATATGATCTGACCCATCTTCCCTCTTAGATCTAGTATCCTACCACTCCTCTACACTTCCCTCACTGAACCTCAGCTGTGCTTGCCTGCTTGCTGTTACTGAAATCGCATAAATGTGTCTTGCCTTACAACTTTTGCATAAGGTATTTTCTCTACCGGGAACAGTCTTCTCTCTGATCTTTATATGGCTTCATTCCTTGTCATTTTTCCTCACCAGAAAGAACCACCTGGGCACTACCTACACGTCAGCCTGTTTAATTTTTTTACATAGCACTTATCACTCTTATAAGTCCTGGTTTATTTGTTTATAGTCTGTCTCCCCTTAGCAGAATGTAATGCTCATGACAGCAGTTCACTCATTCAATAAATATTTATTGAGAACGTACTGTGTGCCAGGCACTGTTCTCTGGGCCCTTGGAAATATTATATTGTATAATACAGATAAAAATCATTGCCTTCTTTTTTAAAAAGATTTTATTTATTTATTTGACAGAGAGAGGCACAGTGAGAGAGGGAACACAAGCAGGGGGAGTGGGAGAGGGAGAAGCAGGCTTCCCGCTGAGCAGGGAGCCCAATGTGGGGCTTGATCCCAGGACCCTGGGATCATGACCTGAGCCAGAGGCAGATGCTTAACGACTGAGCCACCCAGGTGCCCCAAATCATTGCCCTCTTAAAGCTTATTTTCTACTAGGTTTGGATGAGCAATAAGAAAATAAATAGTAAACTCTATTATATTATAATACCAGATGATGAAAAGCAGTATGAGAGGGTAATGAATGTACTTTGGTGGCAATGGTGATGGTGGTGGACCTGAGAGTGTTGCAATTTTAAATAAGGGTGTCAGCACTGGGTGTTATACTCAACTAATGAATCATTGAACATTATATCAAAAACTAATGATGTACTATACCTTGGATAATTGAATTTAAATAAAAACGTTGCATTCTACAAAGGAAAAAATAAATAAGTAAATAAATTAATAATGGTGTCAGGAAAGGCCTCACTGACGAGGGGACATTTGAGCAAAAACATGAGGGTAGAACCATCTGTATATTGGAGGGAAGATCAAGTACACATGCCCACATATAGGACAAGCATACAGTATTCAAAGAACAAAAAGAAACTAGTGTGGCTGGAGTGGTGTGAGTGAGTGGAGTGGAGTCAGGCTGGGAGTAGAAGGAGGTGAGCTCAGAGCGGGTAATTTGGGGAGGGGTGGCCAGATCATGTAGGGGATAGTCATGCTCAGGTCTATGGATTTTCTTCTGAGTTACGTGGAGTGCAAGTGGCTCAATTTGAATAGAGGAGTGATATGACTTACATATTTTAGAAGCATCAATTGGGTTTCTGGATGGAAAACAGACAGCAGGAGGGCAAGGATAGGAGAGAGACTAATTAATAGGCTATTGCAATAATACAGAGTAGGAGATGATGAAGATATAGAGCTGGTGGTAGCAGTGCAGATGGTGACAAATGGTCAGAGGAGAGTCTGCATATATATTTGAAGCATGGGCAATAATATTTGCTGATGGATTGGAATGAAGGGTGTGATAAAAAGGCAAAGATGAGAGCTTGAGCTCTTTTTTGTTTGTTTGTTTCTCTGTTGTTGTTGTATTTTGTGTTGTTTTTTGGCCCTGAGAAAATGAAAGGATGAAGTTGCTGTTTACTATGATGAGGAAGACTGTGAGAGGTTTCTGGAGGTGGAGGAATCATGAGGTAGTTTTAAACATGTTCAGTTTGATACCTTTTAGACATCATTTTAAGATATGGATTAGATGTTTTTGGTGCCTAGAACAGTGCCAAGCATGGGGTTGGCCCTCAATAAATATTTTTAACTGAATGAATCAATGCCCTTTAAGTTTTCTCTACTTCTTGTCAGCCACAACCACATCCGCTTACCAAGTCAGTCTACTCCCTCTTCAAGCTGGATTCTCATATTTGATGTCAAATAAACCTTAAAACATTGATGATATTTTTTTACCTTTTTTTCTAAGGAGTTTCTACTTGTTCTCAGACACTTTCTGTTTCCTGGAGGTATCAAGAAAGCCCTGTTTGCTCTGGTTTTCCATTTGTTGGAAAGAAAAACAGCTAGGAAGCCTATTATTCATCTTCTTGCATTCATACTTACATTGTAAACCTATGCCATCTTCTTTCATTAGTCAAAGAGGCGGCTAATTACACTGACTAGACTAATAAACTCAGTATGCAAGTGTTCATTTAGTGAGATAATCTGTTCAGCTTTCCCCTGCAGTTGTTCAAATACCTCCCCAATCCAGATTTTATAGCAAAGCCAGAAAATTCCGGAAAATCCCCATAGTTCACTAACGTTAATAAATGTGTATGTGAGTACCTGTGTGAGCTTATGGGCTATGGGTACATGGGTATGTACAACTTGACATACCCATCTTTACAAATTGATGGTAGACAAAGCAGAACAGGGTGCTGGGACCCAGAAAGGCCTTTAATGACAATGTCTCCTAAGATTATATGACAGAGATACATAAACCAGCACGAGCACAGACAAGTCGCTCTAACCTGAGGGAGGGCAAAGTGAGCCAAGATTTCTGCCATCCTGAGTGAACCAGAAAATTAAGAGAGTTACTGACTCTTTAATAAAAGACAAAGGATTAATTCTTTTGTGTAGGGCAGTTTTCAAATAGGTAAAAGTCTGCTGTGGTGGCTTCTTTCCCTGAAGGGATGACCTTAATCATTAGAAGTTACGTAGCAGCTCCAATGGCTGTGGTGGCTTTCGGGACCACATTATTTCTGTCAGAGAAGAAGAGTCTGAGTTTCAGGGTCTCTCTCTTCATTGAGAGGTTCTAGTGCAGCTGAGAGTTGCAGGCCAAGAAGACTGTAAACTCCCTTTGAGACCTGCCTAGTAGCACCAAGCTAGAAGTCTAGAAAAGGGACTTGTATCATGAAAGATGAGTCATTGGCTATAACTATTTTATATTCATGAAGGGGAATAATTAAGGGTCATCATCTCCTACTGAATATGACACTTTGTTTTGGAGAAAAGTTGTTTTTTTTGTTTGTTTGTGTTTTGTTTTTTAAACACCAGTGAGGGAGCTTTAAAGCAGATGTTGTTGTTGTTGTTGGTGGTGGTGGTGGTGGTGGGGTGTGTGTGTGTGTGTGTGTGTGTGTGTGTGTGTGTGTGTGTGTAGGCAGGAGTAGTATCAGATCTAAAAATTAAATTAAAAGAAGATAAGAGTTGGGAAGTAAGGAGCAAATTTATTTTGAAACTGGTAAATATAGCTGGATGGATTGTGGACACAAATATCATGACCAAAAAAGGGCTACAGCGTTTAGTTGGATTCTGGAGCAATCAGGGGATAACAAGAACTCACTGGTCCCTAGACAATGACCAGTGGTGCGAGGGGACCAAAACAGGAACATTTCCTCATTCATTCATTATTCAATCAACAAACTTTTTTTCCAAGTGCTTTTTTCTGTTGTATAACTGAAATTTTATTTTGCCTTGTGCTTGATTGACTATATAGTTCTGGGTTGAAGATAAGTTTTCCTTATACAGATTAAGGCATTGCTACATCCAATTGCTGTCTTTCTTATTTAGCAAAACTTTTAAACTACAGCAATATACAGTATTTATTTCATATGGTGAAACAATTGAAGTGTTTATGAATAACATTTACCTGGTATGAGATTCCCATTATATATGACTTGGTATTTATTTTATAGCAGATTTCCTCAAGTTTCATTATATTACTCCAGTGTTGCTAATGAGTTTGATACCTATATAATTCTCACGTCTTTGTAAATAATTTTTACTTTTTGGAAGATTGTTGGATCTTGCCATATTCTTCATGTTCTAAAATTTCACCACGTAATTTCTAGTTATGAGCACGCACCTACATGTATGCATTTGTGTATGTGAATGCATGTGAGAATGTGCATGCCTTAGTTTGCCTTGATTAATCAAACAGACATGATCCATTCTTCTGGAATTCACATCTCAGCAGTTGAGATGGAAACAAATATGCAAGGAAAAAAATACAATAATAAAAAGTTAATGCTATTGAGAGTTGACCATGCAAGAGACACTGTATAAAGTGATTTACATTTCTTACTCAAGGCATGAATGGATCCTGCCACTCTTTAGCACTTTTTATTACTTGAAATTATCTTAATTCTTCATTTACATATTTATTTTCTGTTTTCCCCAACTGTGTTCAAAGTTCCATGAAAGCAAGCATTCTGCCTGTCTTGTTCACAGCTAAATCTGCAGGGTGTTGCACAGTGTTCAATAATTATCTGTTAGGTGATTGAATGGATGAATTTTATATTTTCTTCATGTTAGCCCTATTAGATGGCAAGTACAGAAATTATCATACCCATCCGATATATAAAAATATGAGGCTCCAGAACGGATATAGACTTGGGAATCAGAATCAAATAAAGATACTACTACTACTAATAATTATAATAATGCTTTATTGAGTGCTTACTATGTATAATGCAGTGTGCTAGGTTCCCTATATGGCTTTTATTGTTGAATTTTCACAATTTTGTGAGGTAGGTACTATTATTATTCCTTTTTTATAAGTGAGGAGTCTGAGGATCAGAGAGATGAAGTGATTCATTCAGTTTCATATAGCCAGAGTGTGTAATTATTTCCCATGTTTGTTTTCTTTCTTCTTTTCTTTCTTTTTCTTTCTTTCTTTCTTTCTTTCTTTCTTTCTTTCTTTCTTTCTTTCT
>NW_027397157.1:1122583-1221097 GCF_003265705.2 Callorhinus ursinus | reverse complement strand
TCTTTCTTTCTTTCTTTCTTTCTTTCTTTCTTTCTTTCTTTCTTTCTCTTTCTTTCTTTCTTTCTTTCTTTCTTTCTTTCTTTCTTTCTTTCTTTCTTTCTTTCTTTCTTTCTTTCTTTCTTTCTTTTTTTTTAAGATTCTATCTGTTTATTTGACAGAGAGAGAGAGCACGAGAGCCCAAGCAGGGGGAGCCGCAGGCAGAGGGAGAGGGAGAAGCAGGCTCCCTGTTGAGCAGGGAGCCCGACATGGGGCTTGATCTCAAGACTCTGGGATCTTGACCTGAGCCCAAAACAAACTGAGCCCCTCAGGAGTACATCCCCCCGCCCCCTGCAATGTTTGTTTTCAAAGCCTGCTTTCTCTCCACTACACCAAGGTGCTTGCCTTGGGCTGTGAGGGCTGCCTGGGCTTTATCTGTGCTATAAGAGAATGCCAGATGGTGTATCTCTGATTTACTTCATTGCCCTTCGGGCTCATTAGTTTGAGTACAAAGGAAGAAACTAAAGTCAGAAAAAGAAAGTTATTTGTTCAAGGTTACAGTTTCTAGTGACTGAGCTAAGGCCAGAACTGGCCCTTAACTTCCAGTTCAGTTTTCTTTGACACAACGAAGTTATTTCCTCCCTTGTCTCAGTGGCTTTCAGAAGTAACCCCTTCTAGGAAGGGTTGCTTTCCAAAGGGGGCTACAAATATTAAAGGCTCCTTGTACTTTTGGAGGAAAGATCAGAAAATTAAAACTTGTTTCCTTATACTATAATATGTGATTTTGTAAACATTTATCATGCTTTTCCTCTGGGCCAAGCACTGTGCTAGGCAGAGAAGAGAAACATGAGATGTATTCCCTGCCCTCAAGGACTGTCCCGTCTAAGAGGATACAGACTAACTATAATGCCATTTCTTTTCTCAGTAAGCATTTCCAACCACAGGCATTATTTGCCATCATTTATCTCCTTCTCTTTATCACTGAGCTATTCAGCATACAGAATGTTAAAGACCAGATGGTGTTAAGCTGCCTATTTTAGGACTAGTTGTAAAAGTTCATTCTTTATCTTACATTTAACACAGTATCTTAATAAGAAAACCGTTCACAAAGCATTTATGGAGTACTTACTCTTAGTGGGTACCTTGAGAATGATATAAAAAGGAAGGCAGCTGTGGGGCTTTGGGAAAACACAAGATTTCAAGTTGGAAAATTTGGGTTTGAGTCAGGGCTTTGCTATTGACCAGTTGAATGACCTTGAATGAATCATTTAACTGGATTGCTGAGAATATTAAATGAACTAAAAATTGGGAAAGCAGCTGGCTTCAAGAATTGCCCAGTTTTTCAGTCTTTCATTAATTCAGTAGAAGACACAACGGTCTCTGCTTTTAGTGAAATAATTTTCTTTGAGAATATTTAGAAAGATAAAGTGCCATAATAAGCTTTCCATTCTCTCATCCCCTACCATGTCACCACACTTGTCTCTTGCTAAGTTTATTATTGACTTTACTGTCAATAAATCCAATGGTCACTTCTAGATCCTCATTTTATATAACTTTTCAACAGTTTTCTCCATTGTTGACCACTCTGTCCTTAACACAATATTTTCCTTGGGTTTCTGTGACACACTCTCCTCTATAGATTTCCTCTATAAGGGTTCTTTCTCAATCTTGTATTTGAGACCCTCCTCTATTATCTAAAAATTATATGTCCTCAAGCCTCAGTCTATACCCTCTTTTCTTCTTACCGGTCTACCCTCCCTAGGCTTCAATTACTGTCTATACCTAAATATGACACAGATCTATTCATCTTTAGCCCAGCTCTCCTGGGCTCAGACCCACATAGTCAATTACCTTGTCAACATCTGCATCTGGATACCCATATTCTACAAGCATCTTAAACTCAATATGTCACAAGATGAATTCATTAAATAACCTTCTCTCTGCAACGCATTCTGCTATGCCTCCATTTTTCCTTATTTCAATAAAGGGTAAGACTATTCACCCATTTGTTTAAGCCAGAATCCTAGACATCACCCTTGACAGTACACTTCTCCATCCCTTCCCAATCTAATCCATCAGCAAGTTCCATTAGTTTAAACATCAAAATATAAGTTGTCTATGTTAAAGTCTCTTAATCTTTACTGCTACCACCCTAGTCTGAGCCTGAACTATGTTTGTGCTAGAACACTGAAACATTCTCTTCACAAAATCCAGCATATGTACTCTTTCCCCAACCCCAAGTCCATATGTCTGAATGAACTTTCATAAATGTAAATTATATTATTTCATGTCCTTGTTTAAAACTCTAAGGACCTATTAAGATAGGTCCCCATTGCCCTTAGAACAATGCCCCCAAATCATTACCATACTCTATAAGGCCCATCATGACCTGACTTATGTCCATTTCTTCTACATTATCTTGTACCTTTCTCCCTTTGTTCTTCCCTCCTCACTCTATAAACATAGTGGGCTTACTGTCTTGGTACCTTCATGCATGCTCTTTCTCTTTCTCCTTTTTCACATGTCAACTTTTAGTTTAAATATCACTTCCGCTAGGAAGCCATCCCTGACTAACCCTTGCCCCCAGCTGGGGTTAGTCCACCTACTTTGTATTCCATAGAATCCTGCACTTTTACCTTTTTCCTACTGAGCATCCATTTCTTTACTTTTTCAGTGTTTTTCCTCCACATTAGACTATAAGTTCTGTAAAGGCAGGAGTTGTGTCTCTCTTATTCATCAAGCACAGTCCCTGGCATATAAGTAGATACCTGTTAAAATGAACTTACACAAATGTTCATGGCAACATCATTTATAATAGCCAAAAAGTAGAAACGACCCATGCATCCATCATTTGATGAATGAATAAGCAAGTGTAGTATATCCATACCATGAAATATTATTTAGGCATAAAAATGAATAAATTATTGATTCATACTATAGCACAAGTGAACCTTGAAAACACTATAATAAATGAAAGAAACCAGTCACAAAAGACCACACACTGTATGATTTTATTTAATGATAAATAAAAAGGCAAATCAATCCAAAAAGAGAGAAAATAGATTAGTAGTTGCCAGAGGCTGGGAAAAGGAGAGAATGGGGAGTGACTGCTAATAGGTATGGGGTTACTTTTTGGGGTGATCAAAATATTCAAACATTAGATAGTGGTGATGAATGCACAAGTCTGTGAATATAGGTATACCTGGGAGATATTGTGGGTTCAGTTCCAGATCACCACAGTAAGGTGAATATTGCAAAAGAGCAAGTCAAATGAATTTTTTTTGTTTTCCCAGTGTATATAAAAGTTATGTTTACCCTATACTGTAGTCTATTAAGTGTGAAACAGCATTATGTCCAAAAAACAATGTACATACTTTAATTAGAAATACTTTATTGCTAAAAAATGCTATGCTATCACCTAAGCTTTCAGCAAATTATAATCACTGATCACAGATTGCCATAACAAATACAATAATAGTGAAAAAGTTTGAAATATTGCAAGAATTACCAAAATGTGACACAGAGATAAAAAATGAGCAAATGTTGTTGGAAAAATGGCACTGATAGACTTCCTCCATGCAGGGTTGCCACATACCTTCAATTTATTAAAAAAAAACACACACACAATGTCTTTGAAGCTCAACAAAGCAAAGTGCAATATTGTCAACAAGGTACATCTGTATAATAAGAAAGCACTAAATCACACATTACGTGAGTAGATTTATGGCATGTAAATTATATCTCAATAAAGCTATTAAAAGCAAATATATATACTGTAAGGTACATATCAATGTAAAAGTGTAAACACTGTAAACTAATACTGAGTAATTTTTAATTTACTGGGGGTAAAGAAACAGGAAATAGTAAAGCTTCATCTTTTGAATTACACACACCCATTTCATGCCTCTGTTTTTACCTCCTCGGGACTTGGCAACTGGGAGAGGAAGCATAGAGTCCTAAATTTGGAAAGGACCTCAGAGACTATGTAATTCAACTGTCTCATTCTACATATGAGAAAATGGAGGAAGCAGAGGGAAAGTGACTCACCAAGTTCACACAGCAAATTAGTAACCAAATCTATACTAAATCCCTAGTCTCTGGAGTCTCATTTCAGGGTTCTTTCCATTATACTCAGCCAAGTCAGCCTCCTTAAGAGCTTTCCCAGAAGGCCTTCACAACAACTGCTGCTTACAAATTATTGTTCACTCCTATCTGCAAGGGAGGCTGAGAAATGTAGTCTCTTTTAACAAGGAAGCAAGGGGGAATGGATTTGGGGGAGGCAACTTGTAGTTTCTGCCATAGATTCTTCTGATAATTTTGGATAGGCCAGTATTTAGATCTGGAAGAATCCAGTGTTCTCTGAGGTTACTTCTGAAGTCAGCATCAACATTTCCAGTAGAGTGTGAATACAATAGTCACACATTGAACCCCTTTCATGATAAACATCTCTAGCCCCAGTCTACACACTCAGCAGTTCCTGAGTAAATTGCATTTGGCAGGGACTGGCTGCAAGGCCCCACGGGCTCAAATGAAAGCAACTTTGCTTTAGAAACAAATCAAGGCAACACTCACTATCCTGACATAAAGAAACAGAAGGTGAAAGACCCTTTTTGAATGCAAATTGCAACTGGAAGGTAAAAATGCTGGGTGTCTTGTTGTCTTTTTATTTATTTTTTTTAAATAAAGGCTCAAAATGTTTTCTTATGTGTTCCTCTTTGCTACATCTAATTATGGCAATTTAAGGGACAGGGTTGACAAGTCGATAATATTTATATTTAAAATTATTTTAGAGTATAACAAAAATTGCAGGAATTTAAATATTTTTAATCATCCACTTTACCCTTGACGATAGTAGTAATTTTAATAAGTGATTGACAACATTTTCCACATTTTTTTCTGTTTGTTTTCTCTATTTGTTGGAAACAGCCTCTCTAAAGTAAAATTGTATCAAGGAGGTCTAGGTTGCAGGTGGTATAGTGGCCTCTTTTCTCTTATAGTTAGCAACTACTTTCCCCCGAGGAAATCTGTGTTAATGGTGCTGAAAATACCTGGGAGCTTGAAGTCCAGAGGACAAAAAGGAAAGGTGGCTAGTTCTTGCCTGTACACACACTGTGTCCTGATTAAGAAACCAGGTCTGCTGAATCCCTTTTACTTTGACTTAGTTTCATATCAACCCCAAGAGTCATGTAATATTGTCCATTTGCAGAAAAGAGCATGCAATGACAACAATTCCTCCAGATAAGTTAATTATCTGCCTTGAAGAATGCTTCAGGTGCCTTGATCTCCTAATGATATTAGGTAGCATGGGTTTTTCTGAGGCATTTTAATGAGTACCCATGCAGCAACGACAGTCTTCAGCAAAGTATTTCTGACTTCTAATTAACTTAGAAAGTTTTCTTGGGCATTTTTTTTTTTTTGGTTGTTGTTGTTTTGAAACTGAGAATGAAGGAAGGAAATTATATGGTAGGTGGCTAATGCATTCTTTCTGAATCTCTCTCTAGATGACATAAATTAATGGCTGGTCTCATTTTTCATGCTCCTATGCATGAAAAGAAAGAAATTAAGACAGTGATGCTATTTAACTATTACAGGAAGAATTCATTTTTTGATCAAAATTATCTAGAGCTTTCTAGCTCTGGCATCCATGTACTTTACTGAGCCACCTCTTGGACCAACAAAACAACTCAGCCTCTGCCAAATGGCACTGTTTAAATTTTAGTGATTCTGGCCCCAAATCTTATTGTCTGTATTTACTGCATTGAGAGGACACCCTTTTCTGAAGTGTAAGAAATTCTATTACCCAGCAGCTTGGGACAAGTTAAATTAGTCTGTAGACAATTTAACTACAGGAGCACTTGCCTGTAGGAAAACCATTAATTTTGTTTAAAGTGACTATATTGCTGTCATTGGGGACTTTCCAAATTTCTTTGTTGCCACAGAGCCTTGCTTAAAGAGAAGAATGTTGATTGACTAAATGTTCTCTTTGTTTTGCTCCTTTTTCTGCCAAAAAGATCACACACACAAATATGCAAATATGTACAGTTACTTAGCTAAATTTTGATTGAGCTTTTCATGGGCTTTTTGGACAATTTAAGTAGGACTTTTATAGGTCAAAAAGAGAAAGAAGACTCTGGAACTGTATTTACACTATGCTCTGTACTAATTAAAATGCCTCACATAGAGACATTATATAAAGAAGTGAACAGAAAGGTATTTGGGGAAGGGGCACCTGGGTGATGCAGTCAGTTATGCCTCTATTGGTTTCAGTTCACGCTGTGATCTCAGGGTCGCGAAATCAAGTCCTGCATTGGGGCTCTGTGCTCAGAACTGAGTCTGCTTAAGGTTTTCTCTCCCTCTGCATCTGCCCCTCCCCTCTGCTCTCTCTCCCTCAAACAAATAAATAAATCTTTTTAAAAAAGAAAGGTATTTGGGTACTACATTTTGGGAAATGTGAGGTGTGTAGTCTATTAGTCAAAAGCACAAGCTCACTGAATGTGTATCAACTTACATTTCTGAATTTATGTGTCAACCTGCATTTTTGTGAATTCAAAACCCTCAAAGCAACACAAGTCTGTGTGGGTCAAGCCCCATATCCTCACTCAACACAGTTGCAGATGCAGGAATCCTCTGCATCCAAAGTTGCTACAAAGGAAATAGATTGCTCAAATAGATTAATTCTGCTTATAGCTTTCTAGATGCCCTTAAGGGCAGCAAGTTATTCCTTGAGGGAATTATGCATGTTCCTCTAAAGCAATTGTATGATCAGTTAAAGGGCCCTATAGGTCCTAGGCCTACATTAGAAGTGGCTTTTAGAAGATTGCTAGGCCTGCCTAATAGGTAAATAAAAGAAAAAGACAGTCTGCACAGATCTCACCTCTGGTAACCAAAGACAAGCATTTTGGCAGAAAACCTTGCATCTGTTGCAATTGATTACAAGGATAAATGGCTGTAGTTATATAGGAATGACACCAAATCATTTTTTTTCTTTTTTTGACACCAAATCTTTACATAGAACCCAGAACTCTATTAACAGTGCATTCTCCAGGGTCTGACTACCAGCAAACAGGAAATAAACCTATCTACCTTGAAGGAGCACAAGCTATTCCCCTGGGGAATTTCATTAGGGATAGTAGTAATGCTATTGAGTGCTACTATTGGGCTCTTCTCTGCGTAGCTCATGCTAAGTGGGAGTGACATTATTCTCCTAGCCTCTCTTCTCTCCTCACTTCCTCTACCATAAATAATTGCATGATGAGGTCTTGGGTAATCTT
This sequence comes from Callorhinus ursinus, assembly GCF_003265705.2. NCBI lineage: Eukaryota > Metazoa > Chordata > Mammalia > Carnivora > Otariidae > Callorhinus > Callorhinus ursinus. Next base: position 1,213,850 of record NW_027397157.1, on the reverse strand, counting down.
CTATAGCTATAGGACCGTGTGTGTGTGTGTGTGTGTGTGTGTGTGTGTGTGTGTGTGTGTGTGTTGGGTGAGAAAGAGAGATTTGGAGGTGGGAGAATCTAGCCAAATTCATATATGTTAACCAAGAGCTCATGTGTAGCAAAATGAGTTTCTCTGTGTTGTAAGTTTTCCAGAAATATATTCCCATTCACTCTGCCTCACAGTGGGCCTTTTCACAGTGGAACATTGGGCCTCCACTGATTGGCATCTTGCTTTAAAATCTAGCTGTGCTTTTGTATTCCTACCACTTCTCTTTCAATCTGCATCTACCTTCCCTGAATCCTCTCTGACAGCTTATTGTAGCTTATATATGAAAATGAAAACCAATTTTTTCCATTTGTTATTATTGCTTGTTTCCTTCTTCATATTCTGACTTCAGATTTGAGGAATGGTTATTGATTATTCATAATAATTGTAAGGCACATGATTACAATTAATTCAAAGTACAATATGGGAAGAGTGAAGGCTTTAGAATGAAAGAGACCTAGATTCAAGTCCTATCCCTATCATTTCTTAGTTACCTTATTTGAGGCACATTACTTAACTTCTCTTAGCTTCAGTTGCTTCCTCCAGAAAATGGGATTTTTTAAAGAGATTTTATTTATTTATTTGAGAGAGAATCACAAGCAGGGGGGAGGGGCAGAGGGAGAGGGAAAAGCAAACTTCCACTGAGCAGGGAGCCAGATATGGGGCTCGATCCCAGGACCCTGAAATCATGACCTGAGCCGAAGGCAGACACTTAACCAACTGAGCCACCCAGGCACCCCCAGAAAATAAGATTAGTAAAAGTATTTATTATTGGGGTCTTAGGATCGAAAATCATTCCCCTTTCCATATTCTGAGGTCCGTATTCTATATTCCACTCTTTTTGTTAGGCAAATGGAGATCAAAATGTCAATCTAATTATTAATAAAGTTGATTTAAATCTGAAACTAATTATTGCAAATGATTTCCTATACCTACACCTTGAATTAAACTTACCCATCCAGGTAGTGACAGGCAAAACTGGGCAGCCACAGTCTTCCCCCTCAAGGGCAAACCCTTCCCCACAGCTTTCCTAATGGTTGAGCTGGGAATGAGGAAAGACTGGAAACTCAGAAGTGAATGATTCATACTTGCCCAGTCCCTTCTTTCAATCTTGCCAAGCAGATATGTCCTTCTTCCCTTAGGCAGGAGTGGTGAGGGATGGAGAAAGGCTGAGATTGTTCCTTCTCTACTTCCTTTTTTTTTTTTTTAAGATTTTTTATTTATTTATTTTTACAGAGAGAGAGAGACCCAGCGAGAGAAGGAACACAAGCAGGGGGAGTGGGAGAGGGAGAAGCAGGCCTCCCACCGAGCAGGGAGTCTGATGTGGGGCTCGATCCCAGGACCCTGGGACCATGAGCTGAGCCGAAGGCAGATGCTTAATGACTGAGCCACCCAGGCTCCTTCTCTACTTCTTGTCCTAAGAAATATAATTCCTCTCTACAGTAATTTGAACAGTGAACCATTTCTTTTTAACAGCTAGGATTATTGTGAGGATTAAATGAAATACATATGTCAAGTATCTTACACAGTGCCTGGCACACAGTAAGGGCTCAGACAAAACCAGGATCAAAATCCAGCTCTATTCACTCACCAGGCGGTTTTGGGCAAAACTTTCTGAACTTCCAATTTTTAACCTTTAAAATGAAGATAATCATAACTAGCTTACACATTTGTGAAAATTAGAAAAAATAACATATGAAAAGTTTGGTTTATGTGGGCACTTAGTAAATGACAACTATTATCATTACATAGTTATATAAATTTGTTTGTAAAATGTGTCCCACAGTTTTTTCCACAGCAGATTGATGTTTCTGGATAAAGTTGGCATTGGCTTATATGGCCTGGCAGACAGTACTCATGCTTACCAACAAAACTAGTCAAGGGGTGACGGGTATGAAAGAAGCTGAGAAATAAGTCCAGGAACCAAGGAAAGAATGCTGGGAATGTAAGAATTTCTGTGACTCCTTCACCGAGCAGCAAACCTACATATCAACACTTGAGGTGACTGAAGTATGAAGTGTCCTTTTTTTTTTTTATTTAAGTATACTTTTGAAGATTGAAAAAAAATTTGCCAAAAACACTTATTCCAATATAGAACTAATTTTTTTGGTAGGAATTTAGAGTTGTAGAGCAAGGGCTTTAACATCTTTTACTCTTTCACAGGGTCATAAAATATCTTTTTTTAAAAAAAAGATTATTTATTTTAGAGAGAGAGAGCGAGCAATCAAGTGGAGGGAGAGGCAGAGGGAAGGAGAGAAAGAGAATCCTTAAGCAGACTCCCTGCAGAGCATGGACCCAGACTCGGGGCTCAATCCCAGGACCCTGAGATCATGACCTGAGCCAAAATCAAGAGTTGGCTGCTCAACTAAATGAGCCAACCAGCCACCCCAGGGTGTTAAAACATCTTTTATCCAGGGCCCTGGTTCTTCTTGGATGACTTAACATTGCTGACAAATGTGCCTGTAGGACAACTTAAGTTTCACCTATAGGTCCAGAAAATAATTGCCAAGATATTTCAGAAAATTCCTTGTAAAAATTAAGTTTTTCTCTAGAGAGTGATCTGGTATAATGGCATCTTCTTAATAAGAAACAATCATTTGCAACTATTTTAGACCTTCTAGTTTGGTGAACTTATTACTAGCATGCTTCATTTCTGTGTTTCTCTGGTGTACCTTACACATCAAAACCACTATTTAGAATATTTTGTTCTAAATAAGTAAGAGCTTATTTTTTAAAAGAATATGGTACTTTTTCTTATAAATTAAGTACAAATGTGAAAATTCAGTATCTGAGAGTCAAGACTGAATTGTCCAGTTGTTTGTGAGAAATCAGTGGGTTTGATTAGGGGTCAGGTGGGGAAACTGGTATAGAAGAGAAAATGCAATATTTTGTCTTGGGGTTTGGGGGTTAATTTTTTACAGGAGAGTCTCTAGAAACTGCTTTCCTAACATCTTGATTCTAATGGATTTAACCCTTAAAAAGAACAAGTTACCTTCCCATAGTTGACACAGTTAGGCCATCAACACAGGACTGAATGGGCTCTGGGCTTGAGACTGTACCATTCATTCCAACCAGCTTACACTGCTCACAAGAGGGACTGATCGAGAGTAACCCAGCCACAGTACTGGATAAACAAGCTAAAGTTTAAAGTTTTTTCTTGAGATTATTAACATAATTTAGGCACATGAAGTAAGGGACCCACTTTCTACCTTGCAGAACTGTGTGGAGTAAAGACAGACATAAACTCCACTTTTAAACAACTCTGTTAGTTGTTGCCTGACCGCCTTAAAGTCAATATTGGACCCGTAAACCTCAGCAAATATTCAAATGGAAATTCCAGAATAGTTGCCGAAAGTAACTAAGTTCTCACCTCACTGTAGAGAACAAAATAGTCTATGCGTACTGTGAATGATTCAATAAAATATTTGAGGTGGCATTATCCAACAATTTAAATGAGGCCTTTGGTGATTCAGAAACAAAAAGTCACCAAATGAGTTATTGTGTGTTATCACCCAAGGTCAGGGCCATCAACCCCTACAGCCAAAGGAAGGTAGTGGTGCAAAATGCCGGCACTGGGACTGGTGAGAGGATGGGAGAGGACAGCCCGAGGCAGGTACTGTCCTGTTTTCTTGTCTCAGAGGCAGCTGGTAACACCAACTAACACACTTAACTCCATTCACAAATGTGCAAGTAAACTGAAACCAATTTGTATTTGGAGTAAATTTGCTCCACAAAGGTGGCTCACTTGAATGGTCTGAGCAGACCAACATTTTAGCTACTATAGCTCTGAGAGTTAGTTTAGGAATGCCAAGTTAACTATATAAAGAAAAGAAAGGAAAGGAAAGGAAAGAGGAGAGGAGAGGAGAGAAAAGACAAAACAAAAACACTCTAAATAGCCTCAAATTTCCACAGACTTATATGCAATTTCTTTTGTTCTTCTGAAACATATTGTTTTTCATTTCTCTAGATTTGGCATTTAAATTATAACTGAATATTCCTGTTTGGGGAAGCTCATACACAGATAGCTATTCCCCTGTGAGCAGAGATGTGTGAACATATTACAAAATGCCCATCGTGTGTAGTAGTTCAAAACATTATTGTGGGGTACTCCGATCAGATGGGGGGCCACCAAATGTGGGGCATCCCAATTGGATGGGGGCTGGCAGTGCAGGTGGTAAAAGAATTCACCGAGGCAGAACAAAAGAGATAAAGTAGGGAGGCCTGGGTGGCTCAGGAGGTTAAGCGTCGGCCTTCAGCTCAGGTCATGATCCCAGGGTCCTGGGATTGAGTCCCATGTTGGGCTCCCCTCTCAGTGGGGAGCCTGCTTCGCCCTCTGCCTGACGCTCCCCCTGCTTGTGCTCTCTCTCTCTGACAAATAAATAAATAAAATATTTAAAAAGAGAGAGAAGTTTATTGAATACTCTGCAATGGGGCAGTGGGCAGGACAGCAAAGGAGACACTGTCTGTAACAAGGTGGTGGTGAGGGGTCACGGTTGTAGGGTGGAGTGAGGGCTTATGGGGATGTATGGAATTTTCCCCTTTTTGGTAATTTTAGGAATTGTGCCTGGTTGTAATTGACCAGTTAGGGCCTTTGGCTATGTTGAAATTTGTCACTTAATGAGCCTGTTTGCATTCAGTGTGGTGGTCACTGTGGGCCCTTTTGCCTTGCTCAAGTTTCCATTGCTCAAGCCGTTGCCTCAAGGTGGTGGCTACAAATCTGGCATAGAACCCTAATAAAAATGAGATATAAAATCTAAAATGGTTGGGAGTTTCTGCATTGTTATCTGCAACTCTGTAAATTTTAAATTCATGCTCTTATAGGGGAGTTACTGTTAGCAAAGCCAGTGTCTTGGGGACAGGCCTTACGGACATTAGTCTTGCAGGGAAACCAAGCTCAGTGCAGTTGTTACATTTCATAGGGTCCAATTTGACCTGTGATCTAGCCAGGTATTTAGATACCAGATCTGTCATAACAGAATTGTGTTGTGTTTTACACAGTTCAGTAAACCTACTTAAACACCTATGTCTCATGTTAGAAAGAGCTTAAGTCAGGTTTAAAAGAAATGAGGAAGCAAGCAAGAAGGTTTTGAATACAAATTGAGGTATATCATTATGTGTCTTAGAGGTTATTTGATCACAAGGAACAGAAACCCTTACAAGCTCAGCTGAGTAAAGGAAAATGCATTTTAAGGGTAAAGGAACTCTCATGGAACCTCACCTCACTGGGAATTAGAAACTGTCAGGCAGCTCATCCATCCATCTCTTGTTCTCTGTAGCCACACAATCTGTCATCTCTGCTTCTTTCGGCCAGCCTGCCTTCTGCATAATGGCTTCCTCCATCTGGTTCTTAATTTCGACTTCCCCATACCTCCTGCTCACCTGGGGCTTTAGGTTGTTGTTGCACCTATTCTGCCTTCAAATGTTTTTGACCATATACTTCCAGTGCCGAATAACTTCTGGACTATTTAGTCTTGGTTTCTCTCTGTTCAAATTCTTTTTTTTTTTTGTTTTAAAGATTTTATTTATTTATTTGACAGAGAGAGACACAGCGAGAGGGAACACAAGCAGGGGGAGTGGGAGAGGGAGAAGCAGGCTTCCTGCAGAGCAGGGAGACCGATGCGGGGCTCGATCCCAGGACCCTGGATCATGACCTGAGCTGAAGGCAGACGCTTAACGACTGAGCCACCCAGGCGCCCCATCTTAGTTCAAATTCTTAAGAGAATCGGATTGGCTTTTGCCAGTCAATAAATTAACTCATTCCCAGCATGTGTGTCCAACTAGGCAGTGTTGGCGTTGGGGAAAATGTGGTGACAGGGGCGCCTGGGTGGCTCAGTCATTAAGCATCTGCCTTCGGCTCAGGTCATGATCCCAGGGTCCTGGGATCAAGCCCCACATCGGGCTCCCTGCTCAGTGGGGAGCCTGCTTCTCCCTCTCCCACTCCCCCTGCTTGTGTTCCCTCTCTCGATGTCTCTCTCTGTGTCAAATAAATAAAATCTTTAAAAAAAAGGAAAAGGTGGTGACAGAGAATGTACAGGTGTGAGCAATGCAGCTTAAGCAAAAAGTTCGTTGGGTACTGCAGACAAATTGAGTAATGTATCAGATACAGCCATTATTGTAATGATGATGATAATGATGGCTATAGTAAATTAAATTACTATAGTAATTAAAACAGCTACAATTATGGAGCTCTTGTCAAGCATATTACATAAACTGTTATTTAATCTTCACAACAACCCTATAAAGGAGATTTTATTATTCCAGTTTTTACTGACAGGAAAATTTAAGCACAAAGAAGTTAAGTGATATGTGCAAGGTCACACGGCTAGTAAGTGGTTGGGCAAGACTCAAACCCTGACAGTCTGACACCAGAGGCTCTGCTCTTCTTAACTACTATGCCCTTAGCTAATGAACTGATGATTCTGAACCGGTCATCATTAATTTGTAAAATGTGGGCTGCAGAGTAGCTTCTTTGTGAAGAAAAAGTAAAATTCATTTTAACGAGCAAAGTATTTATAGTATATCTATCTATCTGCATAGATATAGATATGTATGTGTGTGTGTGTATATATATATATATATATATATAGAGAGAGAGAGAGAGAGAGAGAGAGAGAGAGAGATCAAGTCCTGACATAGGGAGAAAGGCATTAGGACTTCAAGAAATATGTGTGTCTATGTAGGTGAAAAAGAAATACTCTCTCATTTGAGTTATTCTAGTGCTTTCAGATAAATGAAATAACCTTTAAATATTCGTGATCAGAGCATTACCCATTTGTCTCTTTGCCTTAATATTTATTTGAATTCAAATTAAGTCTGCCTTTTAGCAAGGGCGGAGAGTAAGATCCAGCACTTTGGAGTGAAAGCTAAAGCTGGTGTATGTGATGTTACTGCCCTCTTCCCAAGCTACCATTTTATTGCTCTTCTGGGAATCCGGTTAAATTACAGCTGCTGATATATTGTGGACTGTGAATCTAAATTCTGGCTTTGACCAAGTCAAGGGCTGGTTTCTTTGGGCAGTATTTTACCTCCTGTTTTATCTGTGCTGTCACCTAAATTTAGCACTTAGACTATACTCCCCTATGTCTGCAGAAGTTTTAAATTATTTTCTCAGTGATGCATACCATGTCCAGGCAGAGTTGCGTTTGACAGTTTTGCAGTAAAATCTTGGAGCTCTTCAACTTCTTTTTTAATAAATTAGATCAGTAGCTCCCACGGATTTGACTTTGGAATGGGTTGTAAGGTGATGTGTTTCCTACAAAACTGATTGAGTTCTCTTCGGGGCTTTTTTTTTTTTTTTTTTGCCTTGCTGTGCTTTTTGCCATCAGGCAGACCAATCAGCTTCTTGAAAGCAAAAGATAGGTGCTCTCTCTCTCGGATCTTATGAGGTGTCAAATGCCTGGTGCGTTAAGACCCTTCCCCCTAATTGCAGGAATGAGGGCTGTGTGCAGAGCTGTAATAGTGTTCTAAATTGAGGGATCTTGAATAAGACATAAATCCAAATTCCACACCTTTTTTATATGGGCTTCAACAAGCGTCAGCTGTAATTGGTAGAACAGCCTGACCTATTAATCCATAGATAAAAATGATTCAATTAAAGTGAAATATAAATATTGAAGGTAATGTAAAACCAAATGAGGCACATCACAGAATTTATGTGCAAATAAATTCACTGAATAAAAATTATCCAGTACATACAAAGTCCATATGCTGTCTTGGTAATGCTATAATTAAGTCAGAGAGTCATGTCATACTGGCCTTTTCCATCTGCTCTGTGATCTGTTAAGGGACCCATTCAAACAGAATGACAGCTGACCTCAAAATGATACATTCTGCTACTGCCCATTTTAATAGGGCTGTTGGTTATGCACATTTTGTCTTCATTTGTACTGGACTATGAGTGGTTTTCCATTACATCAAGTAAAATGGAGCATCTGGTTTTCTATTAAATGGTCTCTTTAAACTGCTCTTTTATTTTCTGAATAAATTATTTTTTCAGTTTTCACAAGCAATAAATGGTATTGGAGGATTTTAAAAAATGTTGTTCCATAAATTCAAGTGGCATTAGAAAGAGACAGTGATTAACAAATTAGAGGCAACTCATCTCTTTTTCTTCCTTGTTATTGTTATCTGATCAAAGCAAGGGGGTTAATATTTGGAGCCTCAAATGTATCTATGTAATTCACATGAAAGACATGTAAATGAGGAACCAATATTTAGAATACTAATTGATTTCATTTATTTTGCTTCTCTTGTGCATGCCTCACTGTCATTCTTGCCATTATCTTAATGTTGTTTCTAATAACACTCAGAAAAATCATTTTAAAGGCAGGGGATCTGGAACACAGATGTGTCAGGTGTAAGGGCTCTCATCCTGAGACATTCAAATTGGCTAAAGGAAACCCCACTGAATGGTACAGCTGAATATCCAGCATTTGTCCATCTGTTTGTATCCAGTTTACCTTGTGATGGTCTATTTAATTTCTGGTCCCTGGAGTGTCTCTATTTTATCAGGACATGCATTTTTTTTTTATTGGAACTGCACAAGGAGAGAATTGGTAACCCTTAGAATCAGGGTGACCTTTAGAAAATTAGGTTTTTGTTTTGTTTTGAACAAACAATGCAAGTTTCTAACAAGAGGGTTTGCTATAGTCAAAGTCTCAACTTATTGGAGGGGATTTTTAAATGTCTCCTCTTTGGGTTTGGAGGCAAAAAAGAAAGAAAGAAATGACACTAATGTAATATAATAGAGAGTGCTTAGAAAATGGAGGTTTAAAATATACATCAATTTAAAAACTTCTTAAATAAAATCTGAGCTACAACTAGGGACAGGCAGTTATCTGTGGAGTGAATCAGACTAACTCACATAAGAAGCTGGAGAATTATGAAAATATAATAATCAGGCAAATACTCATTGCTCTCTGGGGAAGTGTGACCTTGGCATAGTAGCTTCTCAATCAAATCAGTGGACCTAATCTGCCAATGTGAAAAATATCACATTATATATGGGATATTACTTATAAATAAAAATCCAAATGGAATTTCCTAGAAAATGTATTTGAGTGTGTCTACAAGAAGCAGGAATCACATTCATTCATTTTTGCAGTCAGGAAACATTTGCAAAGTATCTAATAGGTTCCTGGCATTGTTTTAGGTTCAGGGGATGTGTTAGTGAAAAAAAACGGTCTGTGTTCTCATAAAGCTAATATTCCAGTTGGGGGAAGGCAGACAATAAACAAATAAACCTGTTATCTGTTCTGTACAATGCAAAGGACCCATCAATTAGTCTTTAATTTGCATGTTGCTTCAAATATAAATACTAAGGATGCTTTCCTGAAATTCCAAACTTTATACCTATAAGCATCCTGATGAGCAAAATGAATGGAATGTAGATACTCATTTCAATGAAATAATGTTCATGTTAGCTATCCACTTTCAAAATTTCCCTTTTGTTTTGCCCAAGTCCATATAGTACTTGACTATAGTGCTGTGGGAAGAATACAGGATTAGAGTCTGCCAAGACTCTTTTACCTAAGTACTTATATCCTGGTGGAGAAAAATAGCGATTTCTAAAAACCAAGGATAAAACAAGAGAATGAGCCAAAGAAAGAAAGATGGGGGGAGGGGTTTGAGAAAACTTTATTCTTGTGATATTTAAGGATTTATTTTCACATCGGGACAATATCCAAGTAGTGTATTTAGTTGGAGGGAGCCCCATGTTAGGATGGCATCATAGTTTAAGATTCAATCTTTGTTTGAACCAGATCTATCCCATATTCTTACCCCAACCAGTCATCAAATGCAAGCCACAAATTACAAGCAGGTGCACATATTCCCCATACATGGAAAAAATAATGGATGAAACATATCCTCTTTCTGTATGATCAGTGATGCATGGGAATAATTGGTAGATAGATTATCTGAGATTTAGTTAGTGAATTAGAACCATGAATTCTGCCAGACCTTTCAGAACAAAGAGAATACTAAATGGGATTTCTTTGTGGGTGGTAATGGCTATGGAGTATGGAAAATTGACTATTTATTTATTTAATTTGAGTAAGGAAAAGGATTATTTAAATACATATTTAGGGGCATCTGAGTGGCTCAGTCATTGGGCGTCTGCCTTCAGCTCAGGTCATGATCCCAGGGTCCTGGGATCCCCGCATCGGGCTCCCCACTCCGCGGGAGGCCTGTTTCTCCCTCTCCCACTCCCCCCGCTTGTGTTCCCTCTCTCGCTGTGTCTCTCTCTGTCAAATAAACAAATAAAATCTTAGAAAAAAATTAATACATATTTAAACATTCAAAGCTATATATGTTGATATGTAAGTGAACCAGGATTTTTCATTCTTTGAGTGACCTTTAGATAGAGCTACATTTATCAAAGTTCTCATTTTATCCCCCTCTATGGTCCTCAAAACCTACACGCTTTTAAACAAAGACCCTCCATAACTAATCAAACATATCTGTTCCTGGGCCTCTCCAAGATGATATAGAGATAAGTAGCCTCAAACGTGGCCTGGTTCAGTGTTATAATCATTAATGGTTCCTTTCGAAGGTAGCAAATTCTCATCAACTTCGCTCATATTAATCATGTATCTAAATATAGCATCATCAGGACAATTTCAAGTTTTTTTAAGGTACAACCTGGACTTCCCGTCATTTGTAAATTGGCTCATAACAGCCCTGACACTCTGCTTAAGTGCTTAACTAGTCATTATTCCTCCCTGTACTACAAAACCTTTATGCTGCCAATAGCCCATCCTGCCTTTCTGGTGTCTTTCACCATGTTACCTTTAAAACAGTGATTTTTTAATTTTGTAATGAGTGGATAAGGGAGGTAGAGTGGGTCATAGGTCATTTTTGAGGATCTGGAGAAAACGGTGAAATCTACCCACAGGAAAAAAAATGCACATGCACACTGGTTTTACGTGCATTTTCAGGGGATTTATAGACTTGTAAAGCCCATCATCCATAGACCTCAAATTATAAGGTCCATTGTCAAGATTATATGATTCATAAATTTATTTATTTGAGGTAAATACCACCTATGCCTAATTATAGGCTTATTTATATTATATTTTAAAAGCTATTTTATTAAAAGAAGGTGTGTCTATTTGTTTTTCTTCTTTTTGAATTTCTCTTTGAATTTTTTCACCTGCTTTAAAAGACTTGATTATTTAGTCACAGTGACAAGTATATAAAATTTGAATAAAATGTTTAGAGTATGTTTTTATGATTCCTAAATGCATCATTTTGCTTTATTTATTTATTTGTTTTCTTATTTTTACTTAGAGAAGGAATTTTTTAATGTACCCTGTGCCTTACACAGCCATATTTATCTATGGACAGTCTGAATATTTCTTGTTCCAATGACATATAGTTTGGGTTACTTTCTTTTCCAGCTCTTGTTGATTTCTAGGCCTTTAGAAGAGGGGATACTGTTTGTAAATACAAATGCATTTCTTCAGTAAAGTTACATTGGTTGATGTCATAAATTCTAAGAGAAAAGGGGTTGTGTATGTTTTATTTTCCTTTGTACCTATTTCCAGAGCTTAGCACAGTGCCTGGCAGACAGAAGTTGCTCAAGAAATGTGTGTGGAATGTATAACAAGGCACTAAAGTTTGCTTATTTGGAAAAGCTTAATGTTTTAAAAAGTGATTTAATTATTCTAATTCTGCAAGTTTTTTTTTCAGTGTTCATCCTTTTTTCTCAAAGTCATGTGCTAACTCTTCACTAATTCTGGCTAAATGGTGATTATAGTGATAGGTATCCCATGGGAGGAGGAGCAGCCAAAATTTAAAAAATACAACACTTTTGAATGAATGCAATTTTATTTCACTCAGGTACTGGAGTTCCAACTAAATATGTTCTTTTTTTTTTTAAAGATTTTTAAATTTATTTATTTGACAGAGAGAGAGAAACAGCGAGAGAGGGAACACAAGCAGGAGGAGTGGGAGAGGGAGAAGCAGGCTTCCCGCTGAGCAGGGAGCCCAAGATGGGGCTCGATCCCAGGACCCTTGGATCATGACCTGAGCCGAAGGCAGACGCTTAACAACTGAACCACCCAGGCGCCCCTAAAGATGTTATTTGATTGCTTTACAGAAATGGGTAATAGGTGATAATAATAATTTATTACCTTTTTCCAGTAGGTATTTACGAAGTACTTACAATTAGTTCTCTCAGGAAGGGTAAACATAGGGCGCCTGGGTGGCTCAGTTGGTTGGGCGACTGCCTTCGGCTCAGGTCATGATCCTGGAGTCCCGGGATCGAGTCCCGCATCGGGCTCCCTGCTCGGCAGGGAGTTTGCTTCTCCCTCTGACCCTCTCCACCTCTCATGTGCTTTCTCTCTCTCTCATTCTCTCTCTCAGAAATAAATAAATAAAATCTTTAAAAAAAAGAAAGAAGGGTAAACATCGTCCTACAAAATATAATTTCAGAATTAGAAGGGACCTTAGAAACTGTAGTTCAAACTCCCATCCGGTATAAGAAATCCTTTGACAATACCCCACTGCAGTGACAGAGAGCATGCTATTTTTGTAGGCAGTCTATTCCAGTGTTGAAAAGCTCTTCCTTAATATTGACTCAGATCCTGCCTCCCCATAATTGTCCTAATTAGACCTCTGTAGCCACACAGAATAAGTTTACTCTCTCTTCCACATGAAAATGCTTCACATATTTTATAACATCAAGCAGGACTGACAGATTCACCTACTGACCTAACATGTAACTCTACACTAATATGTACTAGCTGGCGTCTGAGAAATTTCAAGCAAGGAATCAGTTGGAAGAAGCCATTTGATCTGCCCCTCTCTATAGGGAATCACCTCTGATCATGAGAATGTGGACATGGTATCATGTTGGCAAACATGCCTGCATAGTTGACACTGGATGTAAGCTTATGACCACCATTCGTTTATATGTTCCTTTTTTCTCCCCACATACATTTAAAAGCAAACTTCATCAAGGTTCCTTTCTGAATTGTTATAGCTCCAAGCTAATGCTATCTATGTAGTATTATTGTAATGCCTTTTTTTTCTGCTAAGGATTAAATAAGCTCCTCATTTAGCCATTTGCTAAAGAGATTAAATTATTTTTCTTAGTGGTTTTTGCTAAGGATTAAATAAGCTCCCCATTTAGCCATTTGCTAAAGAGGTGAAATTATTTTTCTTAGTGGTTGAAGTTAAGTATAGCAGGTGTGCCAAAAAGTGAATTAATATGCCTCTGAAATACCTCTGAATTGGGCCAGAAATTTTAATTGTGAAAACCATTCTCTTCACCTTAGTTCTCATTATAGATGACTAGGCAGGAAAGGTTTATGTAATGATATTGGTGTCAACTGTATTAATATTCTCTGAATGCCAGCAGAACATTTCCTTAGTAAGAAATATAACAAGGCAATATAGCAGAGGTGCAGTTTTTTTCCCAAGTTGGTCAGGTATTGCTGCAAGGTTCTGACAGAAGGGCATTACTACATATAATAATGAGGATAGCCCTCCTCTCCATGACCTTTGATATTTTGCCCAGAAATGTTGTTGAGAGTTGAAATTAATTATAGTATAGCGAAAAGCTGTGAGCATTAGTTGAAGCTTCATCTTTGCCTCCTTTTTCTTTCTGAAAAATTGACTCTGGTGACTTTCCTCTAGTTTTTACATGTGTGCTATGGAGACTTCCAAAAGAGCAAGCAAGAAAAGGAATTTAATTGCTAGATGCATTTAGGTAGATCTCTGATAAGGACAGGGTAATCAGTGACGCTATAAAGCAGTAAGAAACCAATAACTTTTTTCCAATCAATTGTTTTGATATTTGAAAGACTGACAGCCTCATAGACAAATTCCTTTCATCCTAGCAAAGGGAGAACTGTATTGCTAACTACTTCCCCAAAGATTGTCAACCAAATATTTGTTCAATATATTTATCATGGTTTCTTAATTTTGTTTTATGTGTAGGTATCTACATTATATCCTAAATAACTCATGTGACTGAGGGCAATCAGTGTCTAGTTTGAGCATGAGTGCAAATTGTATGGTAATTTTGTAGGACAATATATTTTTAGGATTGAAAGGAGCAGATCTTTTGAGTTGCCAGCCACATTAGACTAGGACAATGATACACTTAGAGGAATAGGGTGACTTGTCCGAAGTAACATAGCTAGGTCATGGGAAACAGTGATAGAAATTTTTGTGTGACTCTATTTAGAAATCCTCATACAAAAATTGGGAAAAACCCAACAGAACAATCCCTTCAGATTTTTTTTAAGTATAGTTGAGACATAATGTTATATTAGTTTCAGGTGTACAACATAGTGATTTAACATCTCTGTTCATTATGCTATGCTCACCACAAGCATATCTATCATCTGTCACCATGCAAAGCTATTACAATACCATTGATTTCATTCCCTATGCTGTACCTTTTATCCCCATGACTTATTCATTCCATTACTGGAAGCCTGTATCTCCCACTCCCCTTCACCCATTTTGTCCATCCATCCACCCCTCTCCCCTCTGGCAACCATCAGTTTGATCTCTGTTTTTATAAGCCTGATTCTGCTTTTTAGTTGTTTATCCATTTGTTTTGTTTCTTAGAGTCCACATATAAGTGAAATCATATGGTATTTATCTGTATCTGTCTGACTTATTTCACTTAGCAGAATACCTTCTAGGTGCATCCATGTTTTTGCAAATGGCAAGATCTTATCCTTTTTATGGCCAAGTAGTATTCCATTGCATATATATACCACATCTTCTTTATCCATCTGTCAGTGGATGCTTGGGTTGCCTCCATATCTTGGCAACTGTAAATAATGCTTCAATAAACATAGGGGTGCATATATCTTTTTGAATTAGGGTTTTCATATTCTTTGGGTAAGTACCCAGTAGTAGAATTATTAGAAATATTCTATAAGGGGTTTATATCCAAAATATATAAAGAACTTTTACAACTCAACACCAAAAACAGGTAATGATCCCATTAAAACATGGGCAGAGGCCCTGAATAGACATTTCTCCAAAGAAGACATACAGATGGCCAAAGACACATAAAAAGATGCTCAAAATCACTAATCATCAGGGAAATGCAAATCAAAACCACAATGAGATATCACCTTACACCTGTCAGAATGGCTAGAATTAAAAAAAAAACATGACAAGTGTTGGCGATGATGCGGAGAAAAAGAAGCCCTTGTGCACTCTTGGTGGGAATGTAAATTGGTGCAAACACTGTGGAAAACAGTATGGATCCCTTCAGGTTTTTAATAACAAATTTCAGCCTTGACAAATATGTTGTATGGAACCAAAGACTTTATGGAGAACATCCTTTGGTGTCTTACTGTGTTAGGTCCTGAGGATACCACAAGGAAAGCTCAAACAAAGATGCTTCACTCTAAACAAACAAATAAAAACAATTTTTATTGAAAATTTTAAAATAAACGACAACTATAAATAGAAAACAGCAGATTTCCAGAGTGTACTGCTTCCACAGATATTCAGTCGAATGTCCTAGACTTCATTCCATTTAGAGATATGGGAAATTTTATATATGTATGTACTATATATATAGTACAAAAGACAGATTTTTTTATGAGAATGCATTATGTTTTGGTGTGCAGATTTACATAAACCAAATCAAAATGGGGTGCCTGGGTGGCTCAGTCGGTTAAGTGTCTGCCTTTGGCTCAGGTCATGATCCCAGGGTCCTGGAATCGAACCCCACGTCCACCTCCCTGCTCAGCCAGGAGTCTGCTTTTCCCTCTGCCTCTGCCTCTGCCCCCTCCCCACCCCCGCTCATGCTCTCTCTAGCTTGCTCTCTCTCTCAAATACATAAAATTTAAAAAACTAAATCAAAACAATATTCAAAGGAATCTGTTATCCATCTCCAATTCCTTCTGCTTAAGCAACTTGTACTCACCATTCAACAGTGGCTAAGAGAAGGATCTAATAGAATTCTTGATTCTCCTTTTTGTGTCCCTGGACTTCTTCCAGCCAGGGTTTGGTGAAATATCTCCTCTTTGCTTCAAGACCATTGTTGTTCACCCTTAGGTTCATTTTTTTAAAACACTTGCTCAAAAAGTGGACTGTAAATGTTATGTCTTTTTCTTATTCTTTCTTCTTCCTATTACCCTTTACTACCATCCTCTATCAGAACCACCTATCTACCACTACACTTAAACCAATATTAACAACCTGGTTCTAGACACATAAGCACACACATGGGAGATTTTGTGTCTTTTATGCAAGTGAGACTGTGCTACATATGCTTGTCTGCATTATCTTGGAAATCCCTTCAGGTATCCTGGTATGATAGATTTACCTCATTAGTTTCTAATTTACTTTATAATGTTGTAAGGTGTGAATATGTCATAATTTATTCATCCATTCCTACAGTGTTTCCTGCCTCCATAGATTCAATAATGTTGCTGACCCACCCTGTTTTTACTTCTGCTTCAGATTCTATACATTTTCCAAGTTCTATTTCTCTTACTGCTATTGCCCTGATTAAACCCACCTCTTCTAGCACTTGCTTCTAGCCTGTCTTCCATTGCCCTCTAGTGATTTCTTGTATTTAGGTCTTAGTTCCGTAAATGAATTGTAAGCTCCTTAAGGACCTACATGGATTTTGTCTAATATTAACCACAGTTAAAAAAAAAAAAAAGTGCGTTCACAGAGCAACAATATCAGTTTGATTTGGCAATGTTGGAGAAGAAGTGTTAGAGCTGTGAGTCTAGACCAGGGAAGGATAGAAGAATCTCAGAGCCTTTAAATTTTCTTTGTACTGTTTTTCCTGCCAGACATTAAATTCTTTTCTAAACCCGCCTTGAAGTATATCTTCTCTATGAAGCTGCTTAGTTCTGTGCATTTTTTGTCTCCATTAAGTTATGACTTCCTCCTAGACCTTTGATTTTTTTTTCATCCTTTTTCTGACTCTTAGCCAGTGTGATTGACTTATTGACAGAATAGAAAGACCTCAGGTGTTTTAGATCTAGGGGTCATTCTAAATCCCAGGTAACTCTGGAATTGCTGAGGAGGTATCTCTGAGTTACCAAGAGGTATCTTTGAGCCCCAGATCAACTGTTACCTAATCTACATATTGAGGAGTTCTAGGATTAGAGTTCTTCGTATGCAACCAACATCTCAAGCCTATTGAGAACTAGGTGATCTTTTTGGTCTATTTTCCTTTACCATCCACCAAGGCAAGTTCATCCAAGCTTGAGTAATTCCTCTGTTTAAAACCCTGCAATGGTACTCCAATATGTGCAGATTAAAATACAAGTTAATTTGTATGAAAACAAGATTCCACATGATTTCTTTTCACCCCACCTACATAATATTGAGCTTAACTTTTCACTGCTCCTGATGATGATGATGATGATGATGATGATAGTGGTTCTGGTGTTGGTAATGATAATCCTAATGATAATAACTAATGTTTATTGAGTGCATAGTATATGCTAGACACATTTATTCTCTAGTTGAATCTTCACAAAACTGTATAAAGTAGGAATTTTTGTTAACCCTATTTTACAGATGACTAAATTGAGTCTCAAATTGCCTAAGTAATATATCACAGGGCTATTAAGTGACACAACTAGGAATGGTCCTCTAAAAATATGACATTCCTAACCATTATTCCCCTGCTTCTCAAATATTATTATGCATAATAATCACCTGGAGTGCTTTAAAAAATGATTTTTAGACTTCACACTAGAGATTCAGATTCAATAGGTCTGTAGTCCAGTTAAGCAATCCACATGTTTGCTTAGCACCCTCAGGTGATTCTGATGGGTAACAGCCCACTGTTTGGGAAGTACTGTCCTACAACAGTGCTTCTCAAACTTTAATATGCATAGGAATCACCTGGGGATTTTGTTAAACTGTAGCTGCTGATTCAGTAGGTCTGGGGTGGGGCCTGATTTTCTGCATTTCTAACAAGCTCCCAGGGTATACAAATATTGCTGGCCTGCAAACCACACTTGAGGTAGAAAAGTCCTACACAACGGTATGCCTTAGTCCACAGACCAAGAGAGAATGTGAGTTTAGCATAAACATGCGGTTAATTGTAGTTGAATAGTATGTTATGCAATACATTCCAGAAAACTCATGGGCAAATCTAATTTCTGTTACTTAAATTTCATTTTCACATTGACTTTTATGATCATGCAGAGTTACTGCCATTATTTTTTGATAGATCTCTAATAGCTGACCACTTCAATTTTATTAGTCAAGTACTTGGTAAGGAATGACCTCTTACACAAAAACTCAAGTACCATAGAAACAAGAGTAACTAGATATAGAGACCCTGTGGTGACTCCTTTAGTAAAGTGAATGATCTTTTTGTTATGTAAATCAATTTAAAAAGAGAAGAAAATCGTAGATTCCTAGATTTGAAAAAGATGAGACAAATCATTTTATTCAAACTTTTATTTTTAAAGATATGAAAAGAAAGGTGAGAAAGGGAAGGTAGTATGATTAAATTCATACAGAGAATTACAGAGCTAGAACTCAAACCTTATTCTGCTTGGAGTTTTTATTTAAACTTATTGGCTGGTTGTATTCATTTTCAAAAAGTATCCTCAATTTTATCTTGGCTGAACTGTTTGAGAAATGTATTTTTACTTTGTTATGTAAGGAAAGAGCTCAACACTTATAACTATTTTCCCCTTATTAAATATGACTCTAGACAAGGTTTAGAAATCTTTTATTCTGTAAAGGGCCAGGTAGTAAATATTTTAGGCTTTGTGGGCCATATAGTCTCTATCACAACTATTTAACTGCTATTTTAGCATGGAAACTGCCATATAAAATATGTAATATACATGTAACAGCCATATATTTAACCAAATTACCATGGATATGGGCACAGAATTTTGAATTTTCACATGTTGTGAAATATTATTACTCTTTTGATTTTAAAAATCATTTTGAAGTAAAGTGTGAAAGTCATTCTTAGCTTATAAACTATTACAAAAACAAGAAGTAGGCCAGATCTGTCCCAAGGGCCATAAGTTGTTGACCTCTCCTGTAAATTAGTTTCATTCTTCCAAATGATAATATAATCTTTCCTCAGGTTCAGCGGGTATTTATTTCTTGACCATCACATGAAAAATAAGTTAGCCTTTCAAAGTACACTTACAGGGTTAGTGGTGTTGCAGGAATTTGTTTTATTTATTTATTTGTTTGTTTGTTTGTTTAAGTTTCAGGAGTAGAAAAAGGAAAGGTAACAGTCAGAAAGAGGCACGTGGTAGCTTATGAGTGGACATCTCCGCTTTGCTAAATTATTTCTAATTGGCTGGGGCTGGGGGGAGGTTGGAAGGGGGTGATAAAGGAAAGCCCAAGTAGCATGCTAAAAAGCAATTTGCTTCACCATAGCCATAGCAATCTTTGTTACTAAAAGGATATTGCATTTCTTTTAAAGCAGTCTATGGTCTGTGTTCCTCACAGGTTAAGACATGAGGAATTTGCTGAAGTTTTAATGCAGTCTATTCCTTTAATTCATGGCAAGGCAGCAGGAAAATGACAACAGTTTGAAAGCAAATGATGTATAGGTGGCACTTGGTCAAATACCAAAGGTTTCAAGGAAAGTCCTCTTCGTTCATTGTCAGATCACACCAAAGTACCAAGAAGAAAAGGAAAATGTCATATTAGCATAGTTGTTTTGCAAATGTCAGTTTTAACAATGCTCAGGTGACAAAGTTGGTGCTCCACCATTTATTTATTTATTTTAATCAAAGGAAAATCACAGCTGGAAATCCAACCAGAATACTGTCAAATGTCATTAACCTTTTTACACTTTACTCAAGGTGGTGGGTGGGTTGCTTCTTCTCAAGAAGGTTCAATTAAGATAATTTCCAGCATTTGTAAGTCGGTAAGGGTCCTCATAATAATAATAATCAACGTAGAATTCAGGGTTCTTTAAAAAAATCAGCTTCCAGGGAGAAAACACAAGCATAAATTTAACCATTCCAGTATATTTTTGCAAACTGCCCAGCCTTCGAATAACCAGCTGCAATAGGAAGATGGCCAAGAAAAAAGGCTTCCCACCCTACTTCCTTTCCCAAAACAATGACTTTCCTCATAAAAAGTTATCCCATAAGGAAACCTAGAAAAGGATTCTTGCTAGGCATCTACATGAAAGAAAGAATTAAACTCTCCCAATATGTACTGAGAAGAGGTCATGCTGTTTCTTGTATTCCCTGTATTGTGATTAAAACAGAGAGAAGACATTTTGGGCAAACTCGCTAGGGGGAGAAAGGCACAATTTGTAGTTTCTTGAGTTCTCAGAGGTGAAATTTAATTGAAATCAATATGGGAAAAAGCAAAGAGTAAAAAAGTGCTGCTCTGAACGGAGGAAACTTGAATCAGCTAAAACCGTGATATGTGTAGAGTTCCTTGTGGGGTTGAAGTTTGCTCAATAGCAATGTTTCTATGAAGTTACATTGCTCTCCCTATTTCACTGGCAACAGTTGAGCCTCAGAATCACCACCATTGTTTCTTTTCTTTTAAATATCCAAATGTTCATAAATCTCAAGATCTATCAAAATACTAAAGTAGAGCTAGACTTCATTTTGTCCAGTAAAAACATTACTAGAAATATTATGTGTCAATAGAATCTTTGAATCAAATTCTATTTTCCCACTGATTTTCATGATTTTGGAGAGACATTTAATGTTATTTTTATTGATCTTCAATAGACCATGGTTGCTAACACTTTAGCATTGTTTCTTTTCCTTCCTATTCTTGACTTTTGTCAAAAAGCAAGATATAAACAGATTTAAATGTACTTGTAACTTAAGACATTTCAACTTTAATATTTTCTGTATAGTGAAAACAAGATTTATACCGAAAACAGGATTTATACAAATAGCCATCTCAATGTATCTGCTCTTAATTTTAGGGTTTTAAATAATGAATTCTACCAGTGTGAGTATATGAGTGTGTGTGTGTGTATGTGTGTGCGCGTGCGTGCATGCACAGCCCAAGTGTCTTTCATATAAATTTTCTCTCAGACCAACAATCAAATAATTCCAAATTATGTTATATATTTATACTGTACCATCATAGACCTGTAGGTGTATTCTTATCAGGAATGACACATTCCACTTCTTTTCTATTTCTGTAAGATATATTAGAGTTTAGTGTTTGTAAAATTGTCTTGCTAATCTCGGACTTCATTTAATTCCATTTTCTGATTGACTTCTTCAGCTTGGGTGATTTCTGATGCCACAGACTGCTTTTATTAACTGTAAACATTTATCTGTGATGCCAGAATAATCCAAAGTGGATTCAGTCATATTAGTTAATTACCTGATCAATCCAGTGAGCAAATTCAATTCAACCTCTTTTCTGATAGAATTGGCCAACAGCTTGAATGAAATTTCTGGTCAATTAAATCAAAATTTTAGAAAAAATAGTTTCATGTAGACACAGCTGTACTATGGGATTTCATCCCCCACTCCATGTCATTGAATTAGTGTAATGTGTTGCACACTCATTCATTCAACAAATATTTATTAATTGCTTGTCATGTCGATGACCCTGGGCTATGTTCTAGATATATAATGAGGAATAAGATGGTTGTCCCTCTCTTCAGTGTGCTTACAGACAGAATTATTCAAGAGTGGTTGCTTTACTTAGTTTTTCCCACCTGTGGTATCAATATTGTGATTTGAATAGCCAAGTAGGGTTCACTAGATCAGGTATTTTATACCACCTACAAAGGGCTCTTTATCTGAGGGCCAGGAGAGACTTTATGACCAATGAAAGAAAGAGTTACTAATTATGAGGACCCACAGACTGTAATGAGAACACTATCATTTTATAAGGCTATACAATGAATTCTAATATTAGCTTCTATTTATTTTTCAGAAAGGATTAGTACTAGTCCTGGCCAAATACAGATCTTCTATGTGCCCTATATTTGTGCCTTTCCCACTGAGTCTGAGCTCTGCCTTTTTTCTTTCTGTAAAACCCTTCATCTTAAGACTTAATCTTTGGCCTATAATTCTAGAAATTATTGTGAAATTGTATACCTCTGTATCTCCAACTGGGGTTTGTTATCTCTTCAGTCTGTCTACCAGAGTTGTTCTTCTGGTTGGGACTAAGATGGGGCAGAAAAAAAGAGGGGTGCTAGTTTGGAAAAGTCTTATCTTACTTGGATTCAGAACTACAAAAGGGAATCCCCACTTGGTACTATTGGTGCTATTTGTCCATGCTATCTTCAGGTAACACAAACATCTCCAGGTAATGGTAGTTACTATTTAATATATTTAATAATTATGACTTGCCACACCTTGTGAGGTACACTAGCATGAGAATACTCCCCTTGGTGCTTTTATTTCACTAGTTGTCAATTTAACTGCTATAGTTGGTGACTGGTGGCTTAGTAGTTAGAGCAGCTATTAAATGATTTGGTGCGTTTGTAGAATTCTCCTGTAAATACATATGTTACTTTTAGTGAGTTTCTTTTTTTTCAAAGGCTGGCAAAACACCAAATTAGCTGGTTGTTTATCTAGATTAAAATAAAAGGAGAATTTCAAAAGCAAATCTTTATGCCATCCAAGCATTTCATTATCCATTTGCAGACTGCATGATATGGAAAGCCTCATTTTGTAATAGTACAGATAATTGCTAAATAAATATTTTTGGCATTACTAATACATGATAATAGAACTTGAGTGGAGAATTAAATTGTAAGGTCCTTGAGGATGTGGGCTGTGTCTTAAATCATAATTTTAATCCTTAGTAACTACACAGTGACGGGCACATAAGTGCTCAAAAATTATTTGATGATTCTATAATATCAAAATGATTAAGGTGATAATTTGTTAAGGATCTAGCTTAGGGATTTCAGAGGAAGCACGGGAAATATTTACCTTTCAGGCTCTTCCATAAGGAAATATGTTATGCAGATGGCCAGATTCTTCTAAAGACTACTTTCTCTGCACACTGTGTCAGAAGGGGTTTAGGGTTTTTAATTACTGGTTGTTGTTCTGCTCTACTGAAACCTTAAGCAGAGGTTTTAAAAGTTCAAGCTGTGGATTTGGAACTCACTCCACATTTTAGCGCTTTCTTGGGATTGCCACCACAGTGAAACCTGGGAGAGAAGAGTTCCACAGAGGGCCTAGAAGGTGGTATCCTCAGCTTTAATGGAATCAGCTCCATGTATGTCAAATAAAGCACAGAATTAAGACTAACCATGAGCATTAGGGAGGATAGTGTTTTGTGACTTCATGCACTGTCGAAAGTATTCAAGTGTTAACAAGATGATTATTCATTGCACCTGAATATGCATGCAGGTTAATGCTTTCTTACTGAAAGGAGATTTCGTTAGGATAGTGTTTATTCACATTGATCCAGCTGACTTCAGAAGGTGGTATAGATTTTTCTATAGCCAAAAACTGTTAGAAGGCCCAGGCTTACATTAGATTTTCCCTAGTACTCATTTAGCTTACTTTGACCCTTATTGTCTGTTTCTTCTAAACCCTCCTTTCTGGGCAATTGCAAATGGGTGAGGTAAATATCCTCCATATAGGCACGTGAAAATGTGACCTGTATTTTCTGTCACCTTCTGCTACATGCTGCGTACGAATGCCATGGAATAAATGAGCACTTGGATGACTGTAGTGAGTCACACAGTTAAGGAGGCTGTGCTTAAATATGTTGTTTATTTACATTCACTAATTGATTCTAAAGAGTGTTATCATAATTTGCTCATGGTGTATGTATTGAAGTCCTTGGAAGAACTGAAGCCATCATCAGAAAATTACAGTATTATCTCAACATTTTAGTTGACAGTAGGTTGTAAAAACAAACTGCCATTTTCTTCTAAACCCCCTTTGCATTACTGACTTGGTGCATTGCATACTAAAATAGAGTAGCAAGAGACTGGTGGAGTAGGAATAGAGAATGGGCAGGATAAATGTGGGGACATTTTCTGGAAGAGTCAACTTCTAAGTCAGCTTTGTAAGATGGGGAGGGATATGTGTGAGAGGGCAGTAGAGCCAAATTAGAATGTCCTGCCAGGTTTTCTTATGCTCTGGCTTGGAGAGATCTTGGGCAGTGTTAAAGCTGTATAAATACATGTTGGATAGAGTTGTCCCCCCATTGTGAGTCCTCTCCTGCCCTGCCAAGTAAGCCAAATTAGGAATATGATATCTGAGTCATTGTGTGCTTTCTAGTGAAAGAATGAAGACTTAAAATAGTAGAACATGATGAATGGAGAAGGAATACCAGATGGCCTGAGGCAGGTAGAGAGAGTAGATAGCACTGTAAGAAAGTCCTGTCTTTCCATACACTCTAGATTGTGCTGTCCAGTATAACAGCCACTAACCACATGGGTCTATTTAAATGTAAATGAATTAAAATTCAATTAAAAATTCAGTTCTTTAGTCACACTAGCTACATTACAAGTGCTCAGTAGGCATGTATAGCTAACCACTACTCTTTTAGATAGCAGATATAGAGAACATTTCCACCACCATAGAAACTTTATGGGGCTGTACAGTTCTAAAGCAATGGGCAGGAAAAACTATTTGACACATCAATTGGTAGGAGACCTCTAGAGAGCTATGAGTGACAGAATGACCACAAAACTATTTTTTTGTGAGAGCGAGTGAAAACACTAATGATACTGAGTGACAAAGCAAGAAACAAAAGCACAAATAGGTTTATATTTGATGCTCCTGGAAATTTTAAATGTACCTCTGTGATGGTTTTCACTGGAAGACAAACCTGGCCATATATTTAAATCAAGGTGATTGAAAGTTTGTTCTTTTACTTTTAGTTTGGGTTGATTGGTGTGATATTTTTAACTAAAGGTATTTTGTGGATTAATAGGTTATCTTACCTATTTTAGTCGTATTTAGGCCCAATTCCTCATTTGTATGGGTCCACTGCTTTGATGTTAAGGTATTATCAAACTATTGTTGAGTACACTTCCACTATAAAAACAGACCAGTAAGGGATGCTACGTTCTGTGAAAGGGATTATTTGTCTTGTCTTTACTGTACATTTCAAGGGGATAGGGAATGAGAAAGTTTTTTGATAGGCATTAAGTACTAATCAAATATAAAACCCTATAATTATACTGCCCATTATACTTTAAGGGATACACACATTTTGATATTGAAAAGATGTTGGCTTGCATTGTTTTCTGTGACTTTTCTATTTGAAACCTGTGTTTGTACCTCTCTCAAAATGCAATCTCCTCATGGGCAAGGATAATTGATGCAGTTGTTCCTAGTAAATGCTTGTGGAATTAAAGGGTGACTGCCTGTGCAGATGACAGCCACTAGTATTAAGTTTTCCCTTGCACCCTTTCCAAATGCCTCCACTGACCGGCAAGAAAATTCATTTAGATGGTTCAAATGTTATTTTGCTATTTTGCCTATTAAGGCATTAGTTTATTTTTTCATTCTTTCATTAAACAATGGAGCACCTACCATCTTTGAGGCACAATTAGCAGGCCTTGTGATGTTTGCAAGGTTAAATTAGGCATTCCTTGCCCTTGAGGTGTTTATACCCCCATAAAAGATTACTACCCCAAAAAAGAGAAAATGAATATCACCAAAAGAGAGGTATAGGCAAGGTGCTATGAAAAGTGAGAGAAAGAAATGGGAAGGGTGGCTGCTGCCATTTATTGAGTACCTACTGTATGCCAGGTTTTTAACCTATGTAACCCTATTGTTATGCACCACCATGTCTGAAAGGCACATTCTGTTATAGAAATAATACATTTTCAGTAGGAGCTAAATATGAATACCCTTAGAGTGTACAGGATAGTATACAGCATATCTTGACTTTGTAACCCATAGAAAGTTAGCCTCAAATTAGCACTTAAAACTCCCTCTTCTCCTTTCTACAACTCTCCCCTCTCCCCAGAGTCCTGGCTCCATCATGCTGGAGGCCCACGTGGTAGAAGCCTGCAAGACAATCCTTCATGGATCTATGCTGGTTCTTTCAGACCTCTACAGAGATAAAGTTAAATGTTATTTAGATTCTTGATGTTGAAGCAGCATAAAGGCAAATCTTTCTGGCTAATATTAATAATTTCTTGTATATAGCCTTGCTTATTGTGCTAAAAAGAACCCTTAGTATACACAAGAGGTTAGGTTGGAAAGAAACTATAGGGGCATAATGCTTCATCCTGTCCTCTCTCCCAATACTTGCATACTCCATCTCATTAATCAGAAAAGATTTAATGGAAGACGTTGAAGAATTTGGATATTGATTATGGTAAGAGGACCCTGTGTGTGAAAGGACAAATTCAAATGCTAGGGTTTGTTCTTGTTGTCATTGCTTATTTGTTTCTTTGTTGTTTAATTGAGCATATTACACAAAATAATTCATATATAGATTGAATTCAGAACAGTGAGGAGTTCAGTTTGAGAAAGGAAATGAAATATGGAAGGGAGCAGTGGGAGACAAAGCCGGAGAGGTTGGTGGGGAGAGACTACGTTGGGGAGGGTCTCAAATGTCAAGTAAGTGGTTGAAATTTATTTTGTAGGAAAAAAAAAGGAGCCAAGTCACCATCTAATATGAATCCAGTTGTTTAAAAATGATACCTATTGCTTTGCTCTTTTAGGAACTAAACTCATATTTACACAGACAAATGTCATCTAGCTAAGTGGTAGGAAAGAACATGGGGTAGAGCTGCCTACTTGGTTCATTCAGTTACCATCAGACACGAAATGGTACAAGTATGCTAAGGGGAGGAGGGAGACACAAGAGAAATTAAAGTAGTTAATGACCTCTGACCTCAGAGAATTTGTAATTTAATTAGGGAATAGATTGTGGTCACATTTAACGTGACTGAAGAACACTGTAGCAGAAAATGCTACTAAAATCTCAATAGTTATTCTCCTTTTTACCTTTTTCCAGCATCCCAATTTTGTTGTTGGCAACAACCTACCTTTTCAGATTCACTTGCAACTTTGGTGGTTGTGTGATAAAATTCTGCTGAATGGCACATGTGCTGAGATTAGGCACTGCCTCCTCCCAACTTTTCTCCCTTCTTGACTATAATACAGACATTATTAGGCTGGAGGTGGGACATCCATCCTGGGACCATGAAGTGACAAGCCACGATGATAAAAGCCAGATGTCAGGGATAAAATGTAAGGATATAATGAACCTGGAATGTTGATGACGTTGCAAAGGAGCTGTACCAGCCCTGGGCTGCTTTATCTCTGGCCTTTTCATTATGTAAGAGGAAAAATAATCCATCCATTTGTTTCAGCCACGGAAGTTGGGTCTTCTGTTACTACTCAAAGTCAAATGCAAACCCAGTTGATACAATACTCATAAGGTAGCCTATCCCAAAGTGCAAATGAGTATGTACCTGGTAACACCCTAAGAAGGCTTTATGGAAGAGTTTTTAACCTGAGGTGTAAACTTTGGAGGATTAAAGGAGCAACTTCAGATGTTCAATAGCAAATGCTAATATGGAGTTGTAATGTAAAATTATGTTCATCAGAGGAAAGAATTTAAAGAAAGCCAATTGTGGAACAAATTCATGTTAGAGGTACGAGATGTACATGTGGGTATGTGGAGGAAAAAAGGTGCAAGTGGTGTGGAGGAGCATCAGAAATCATGGGGCTCAAACAGTAAATAAAAAATCCTCCAATCTAATTGGCCCAAAAAAGGTTGCAGGGAAGTGACCCAGCCAGAATGTAAAGCCCCTTCCTTGGGATCCATCCATGTCTTCATTTACTCTTATAAATGAATCTATGATGTGTCTCTGGCCAAGCCTAAATGAATGCCATTCTTTTCCTTTAGTAAGTTGTTTAAAAATCAATAATGTTTTCTTTAAGGGAAAGCTTTAGCTGTTACTAATTTATATCCCATTAACTTTTCACTTTGTTTTCCAGGGTTCAATCTAAGCCACATCTTTCATTTAGATTTTAAGCTACGGACTATATGTAATTCTATTGAAATACACTGAAGTACTGTAGATAGACAGGAACGGGTATTTGAAACCCATAGGTAAATATTAAATTTAGAAGGCTTTGAGTGTTGCAAGGCTTTGTATGAGGTTTATCTTTATAGGTCACTTAAAGGGTGTCAAGTAGGGGTAAACAGTGGTGTCATGGGTTATGGGGGATGTATCCTTTTCCCATGTTAGGTTTGAAACGCAAGGCAAATTAGGTTGCAATTTTTTATGTGGAGTACCTAAGGCAGGTTACTATGTCCCAGAGAAAGGAAACCTCAGAACTCATCATTTTGGATGCCATATTTCAGGATATTTGATTTTAAATAGGGCCCCAAAATGACATAATAAAAAGTTATGTAGCCTAAATCGAGCTGTCATAGAGTCTAAAAATTCAGTACAGTTTTCCCCCAAAAGTATTTGGCTGAAAGTATAACATCGGTACCCTATTATTTTCCTTGCATAAAATTAACACATCACAACCAATGGTTATTTTCAATTATGTATCATCAAATGAGTCTCAAAAGAGATTAGAACAAGATTTGTGGTAGTTTTGGAGAATTCCTGCAATTGACAGTTTGACACAGCATGGTTTCAGATTATGTCAAAGCCTACAAAAGCATGTGTAGCCTGCTTGGGAGGAGGGATTCTTTTCAATACCATTTTGTTGGAAATATTTGCCATGAAGTAATAATAATGCCTTTAATATGCAAATGATTATAATTGCATTTATTACACTGTCAAATGCAAGCTCAAATACCGGTTCTTTGTTTTACAACCCGGCACATCACACAAAATAGGAGAAATGACTGCTTTCATTATTGAGTTTATAAGAGGAAGAACAAATTCTTTTTTCCCTGAAGTTGCTTTCTTTTCTCTTAGATGTATTCTTTCCCCAACCTTGAAAAAAATGAGTTTAGCTGATCACTGAAAAATTTTGATGTACAGATTTTCTCCTTAGCCTTCATCTGTATCCCAATAGTCCTATTTGTGCACAACACTTTCGCTAACACAAATTGTACCTTTGAAGGGGACTTTGCAGTAAACTCCCCTTATTCTTACCTACTATTTGATTTTACTGTATTTTTTTTCTTTCCCAGGTATCTCAACGTTTCCTTATCACTTAAACAGGAGTAATGTTTTGTCGCATTCATTTTCCAGCAACCTCCACTTCATTCACCTGGGCTCATTTCATCTTCCACTCCGGCTGGAGAGGCACTTCCTAGATGTTGTGTTTTCCCCATAATTAGGCACTCCTAAGAAATCCATTTTGGGCTGTGTGAGGAGAAGGGGAAGAAACAGTCGCTCTGCAGCTTCAGTGAGGGTTATTTAAATTTGGTTTTCAGAAGACATTCCCCAGTATGTGGGACTTCTCTATTTTCTCACATAGAGATCCTTTTATTTTCAGAACATTAAATGCTTAGTTCTCTTGGTATACCTACTAGACTCAAAAGACTACAGCCAGAGTCTCCTTTCCACAAATGGATGTGGAGGGTGTGTGAGTCTATTGTCTTCCCTCCATTTCTTTGCTTCCCTTATTTGCTCCTGCCAACCTTTCCTGTGCCCATGGCTTCTTCTTCTTCTTCTTTTTAAAGATTTTATTTATCCATTTGTGAGAGAGAGAGGGAGAGAGAGTGCACAAGCAGGGGGAGTGGCAGAGGGAAAGGGAGGGAGAAGCAGACTCCCCGCTGAGCATGGAGCCCCATTCTGAGGGACACGGGGCTCGATCCCAGGACCCTGAGATCATGACCTGAGCTGAAGGTAGATGCTTAACTAATTGAGCCACCCAGGCGCCCCCTGGTGGTCTTTTTAAAAATCATGTGTCCTATTTAAACCTGTAGTCGCTCCCACTATTTACACTATAATATTTTGGCTCCTTGGTATAGTTAAGATCCTTTAAGACTTGGCCCTAGCACCTATTTTCTATCTCTCATTGTCACACACCATCTTCTCATTTGGCTTTCTAGTCCTGCAGAGTTGTTTCTACTTTTCCCACGCACCCTAAGTGGTTTGATGAACTCCCTGTCTTTGTTCACAATGTTTCCTGTACCAGGAACATTCTTTTTTTCTTTTTTTTTTTTTAAGATTTTTTTATTTATTCATTTGCGAGAGAGACAGAACAAGCAGGGGGAGAGGCAGAGGGAGTGGGAGAAGCAGACTCCCCGCCGAGCAAGGAGCCCGATGCGGGACTTGATCCCAGGACTCTGGGATCATGACCTGAGCCGAAGGCAGACACCTAACCATCTGAGCCACCCAGGCGCCCATACCAGGAACATTCTTTTCTCATCTTTTGGCTACCCATCGCCAGTACCTACCACAGAGCACCCCAGCCCCCCACATCATAACACCTTTTCTAAATACAAGGGCCATGTTTTATTCTCTTCTTTGTCTCCAACTCCTGATAAAGGACCTGGCTGGGAAGGAGTATTCAGTAAATGTTTTTTGAACCCAATTCTTATTTTGGAGAATAAGCATCAGCAAATCTTTGGTCAAGTAAAACCTAATTTCTGCTCTTCTAATACCAGTCTAGCCCCCTGAAGACAGAGTATCTCTTAAATCCTTTCAATAGTGGTCAATATTTTGGATATCAAACTGAGATAATGCATATGGAGTTGCTTTATAAACCCTAAAGTATTATACTGATGAGATACGTTATTATCTATTTTGTACATATCAAATGAAAGAAATTATTCAGACCACATTCAGTCAAAGGCAGGGCTCTGCACTTTCCTACCTCAGCCTTCCTCTGTTCTCTTTGGTCCCTAAAACTCCTCGAATTTTCCTGCAGTAGTTTGGTACACAAAAGGCATGTTGGTGAGGAACCATCAGAGTGGGGATTATTTACAAAGAAGGATAGCATTAATTAGGGTCTTCCTTTCTTAGATTCAAAATCACCCAGCTGCTGAGATAGCTTTGCAGACTTGGATTTCAAAGTAATACTGGACAGATTCACCAGACACTTCAAGCATGGTTACCTCCTTTTAATCTGCTTCCCAGTCTTTAAGAGGTATAGGGTGTTCCTCTCTTTGTCCTTGTGGAAGTCTCATCTATTTCCTTTGCTACTAAGACTATAGTAGCTTTCACTCCTAAGAAATCCATTTTGGGCTGTGTGAGTAATTAACCCTGTTCTACCCCTTCCTGCAAAGTAGATGTATCCTGTTCTACCTTCAGTCTGGGCTGGTCCAAAAGGGTCCTGTTTCCTCCTTTCACATTGATCTTATGCCATATTCTTCTGGCTCTGAATTTGTACACTGGGCCTTCACAGTGCCTCTCCCTCCTGTTTTTGCTCTACTGAGAAAGTCTTAGAAAGTCTAAGAAAGTATCCTACAGCCCTGGTCTATGAGAGGGTGGGAAAAGATTCTCAGCCCCACCCATTTCTTCTATCTGAGCAACCCAGAGTTTTCCAAATTCTCTTATCTGGCTCATATAAATCTTATATTTGTATTTTGTATTTCAGAAGCTACCGTTCCTGACTTCTGTATTTACTTAAAAAATATAACAGCTTTATGGAGATACTTAACATAACATACAATAGTCTTTTAAAGTGTACAATTCAGTGGTCTTTAGTGTATTCACAGAGTTGTGCAACCATTACCACAATCAATTTTAGAACATTTTCACCATGCCCCCCAAAATATCCCCAGACCCTTTGACAGCCACACCCTACCCCCACCCCGGCCAACTAGCTCCTGGCAAACACTAATCTACTTTTTTTTAAAAGATTTTATTTATTTATTTGAGAAAGAGAGAGAGAGAGAGCATGAGAAGGGGGGGCAGAGGGAGAAGGAAAAACAGACTCCCACTGAGCAAGGAGCCTGCTGCGGGGCTTGATCCCAGGGCCTTGGATCATGACCTGAACCAAAGGCAGATGCATGGTTAAGCATATGCCTTTGGCTCAGGTCATGATCTTGGGGTCCTGGGATCGAGCCCCATATTGGGCTCCCTGCTCAGCAGGGAACCTGCTTCTCCTCTCTCTCTGTGTGCGTGCTCCCTCTCTCTCAAATAAATAAATAAAATCTTTAAAAAAATAAAATTAAAAATAAAAAAAGACTTCAGACTTTTATAGCAACACTAATATCTACTATGTTCTCTTATGAAGGTAGGAGGAGGAAGGCATTGCTACTCTCGCTCTCTAAATCATAGCGTATACGAATCTAATTACTAAAGGAAGTTGCCTTTTTCCTGCCTTCAAAGTAATCAAAACAGGGTATTATTGTGTTCACAAACCCTGTGTAATGAGGTAATTGTTTTATTTTTTTCTGCTTATCAAAAATCAATGATAAATTGACATTTGCATTACTAACCACCCTATTTCAAAGTAGTAAAACACCCTTCTCCCAGGAAAATATTTTTTTTCTCTACATATGGCTGAAGCTAATTAACAAACAGACCTACAGGCTGTAACACAAATTCTATATTCTCAGGAAACTGTACAAATTACGATTCCGATGGCCAATGTGGTGTCCTAATTTTTATTTTATACCTGAACAGCAGCAGTGGGTTGACAGTATCCAAAGGAATTTATTTGAAAATGAACTATTTGTATTTTATAAATAGTATGCTATGAATGTGTCATCTGATGAAACCTATCTTTTCTTGTTAAATTTACTTAACATTTTATTGGAATCAAGGAAGTTTGTTTTGTTGCAAAGGAAGTAGAGGTACAATCTCTCAGAGGCACTTGTGAGGATGGTAGAAGATAGTGATTTATGGTTTTCTTTTTTTTAAGATTTTATTTATTTATTTGACAGAGGGAGAGACAGTGAGAAAGAGAGACTAGGGGGAGTGGGAGAGGGAGAAGCAGGCTTCCGCCGAGCATGGAACCCAATGTGGGGCTCGATACCAGGACCCTGGGATCATGACCTGAGCCGAAGGCAGATGCTTAACCGACTGAGCCACCCAGGCGCCCCGGTTTTCTTTTTTTTAACAACTTTTTTATTATTATGCTATGTTAATCACCATACATTACATCATTAGTTTTTGATGTAGTGTTCCACGATTCATTGTTTGTGCATAACACCCAGTGCTCCATGCAGAACGTGCCCTCTTTATTTTTATTTATTTATTTTTTAAAGATTTTATTTATTTATTTGAGAGAGAGAGAATGGGAGATAGAGAGCACTAGAGGGAAGAGGGTCAGAGGGAGAAGCAGACTCCCTGCTGAGCAGGAAGCCCGATGTGGGACTCGATCCCGGGACTCCAGGATCATGACCTGAGCCGAAGGCAGTCGCTTAACCAACTGAGCCACCCAGGCGCCCAGAACGTGCCCTCTTTAATACCCATCACCAGGCTAACCCATCCCCCCAACCCCCTCCCCTCTAGAACCCTCAGTTTGTTTTTCAGAGTCCATCGTCTCTCATGGTACGTCTCGGAGTTCTAAGTTGCTGTTTTACATCCACTAATAAGTTCAAGTTTGTCCCTGGATCTAAGACATTCTTAGAAGGAGGTTTCCACGTTAGCAAGGAGATTCTCATAGGTCACCAGATGTCCATACTCCTTGTCTCTGTTTTTGAGGCAGAAAATAAAAAAAAAAAACAATAGTGCATTCGTGAGGGATGAAAAGATGACAGCAGTAGAAGCCAACTTCTTAGAGACTGAGACTGAGACTTCTATGGACAGCAAACCATGCTGCTCTTTTAGTCTGAAGCCTTTAGCTTTGATTTTTTTGTAGGGAGAATCTATGGAATCTCTTTTAAAATGCCAAACATGTATTTTTAAAGACAACAATCCCAGCTGTTCTTTTAGTCTGAAGTACTTATCTTTTTTTTTTTTTATTTGTGGGGAGAATTTCTGGCATCTTCTTTTTAAATGCCAAGTAAATATTTAAGGTATATCTATATGTATGATCCCCATAGACTGAAATATCACTTGAGTGACCTGAAGTCCAGGAAAAAGGAACATAATGAAAGCCCTTAAGTGAAAGATCTGCAAAATCTGTAAAAAGAAGCAAAAATGGGGGAGAAAGAGCAGTGGACTTAACATCTGATTGTAGTTCTACCTCTGCCACTTACCAGGTATATGACCACGAGTACATTGTTTAACTATTCTGTGCCATAATTTCCTCATCTGTAAAATTGGGATAAAGAGTAATAATACCTACTTCATAATGTTGTCGTGATCCAATGAGGACATGCATATAAAAGCACTGTGCAAATGGTGAATCACAATACAAATATGGATATAAGTTGGTTTTTAAACATTAATAGAAATTTTAATGAATAATGATAATAATATATTGTTCTTCATAGAAAGGTGATCCTATGGTATCTGCATGAAGTGAAAGGGGAGACTAGATTTACATGAATTTAAATTTTCATCAGTTAACACATCTTCCTTTCAAAATCTAGGCTTTTGTACTATTTCCATTTACTTCCTCACAGTAAAATACATGAAATGAAGACACTCAGATATGAGATGAGTTCAACATCAATATAGAATCATCAGCCAAGCAGGGAAATAACATCACAACGCAGTTAAACCAAACACTACTTAATTAACTGAGCACTAAAATATCCAAATACTGTTATCAAAAGCCCCACTGTACTATTAGGACTTGATTCTAGGTACTCTTTTTGGTAATTGGGTCAGAGTTCAACATTTAAGTGTGTCTGCCAATGTGGCAGAATAACAAGGTGGAGCAACCTCTAACTCCAGGGTCCTGAGGTGCAAGCCAGGTGCCAGCTGGATCTATTTCCACTAGGGCCCACTGAGGGTTAAAAATCCATTTGTTCAAATATTTCACTGGCACTAGAAACTGCTTGTTTAAAGGGCCCCCAGGTGTCTTTCTCTCTCTACACAGTCCATTCTTTTTGACATTTCTTTACTTCCCAATCTTGTTAAACATCTTCATTCTTTTGAGTAAATGAACAGCTGCCTCAGTAGAAAGAAGATCTACTGTCTGTTTCAGACTGGACCAGGCTGACAGTTTTCAGGCTGTTTCAGCCTTAAGAGATAGAACTAAGTGGTTTGTCTTTCATGGAGGGTAATGAGCGCTTCTGTTGTTGGTTGGTTCATCTATAACTGCTCAGGCTTTGGCACTCAATCTATCATGGATTTTAATAAATTACCCTTTTGGTTATGCACTTAAAAACAACACTTGTATTACTAATATAGCAACCAAATGTCGAGGTAAATCACCACAGGTGACAAACAGAGCTTTAAACCATTTGCCCCACTATTTCCTTGACCTGTCTTGGAAAGTGAGGAAATGACAAAGGAATCAAGTGATAAGAATGTCTGGCATTTGTAGAGAAACAGAGAAAATTACTGTATTTTTGTGGGGAAAAGTATATAGTAACTGTATTTCCAAAGAGATTGTTTCAATTATGTGTCACTGTTTCAAAGTTTGCTTTTGATTTCAAATTGTTAGAAAATCTTTCTAAATTGTGTCTACTTTCCTGTGTTAATAAAAAGTTGATCAAATTGAAATAAACCTTTCTATAATGATAGGAACACTTGTAGTGTCCTTGAGGAACTTTGGTGTGTAACTATGGTCCCCAATATCATCTCTGGACCACTGCTTTGGCCATCGGCGAACAATGTCCATAGTTATATATGGAGATGCAGATAGTTTAGGAGATTGAGCTGAATTGCTCTAAGTTCTTCATTCATTCACTTATAACTATTCTTAACAAACTTACTGTTAATGTTTTTTTTTCCTCCATGTGATTTGCCATTCCCTTTTCTAAGTAGAGTATTCAAATCATGAATTGAGAGTTCTCTTAATTGTTCTATAATTGTGATCTGGCTAATCCAGATTTTATTCTAGTAGGGGGGAGAGAGAGAGAAGGAGAGGAAGAGAGAGGGATGCAAGGACAGAGAGAGAGAAAGAGAGATATTGAGATCACAATAATTAAAATGGTGTCCATTCTATGGGTACGTTTATGATGTAGAAGGTTTTTTAAAGATCTGCAGATTTATCACAGTGAACAGGAGAGAATTCAACTAGAAGAAAAATTCTACTTCCTCTATTTTACTGACTATTGGGGATGAGGGTAAAATGATAAACATAAATAATAAATTTGGGATAGTACCCAGAGCCTATGTTATTTTAACATATTAGAGAATGAGCTATATGATGACACAACAATATTTCACTCCTATAAAAATGATTTTTTCAGGTATATATTGCTGACTACAAGTGCATACAATTCATCTTGTAAAAGATAGAATTTTCAATTGGCTGACTATCATCCTATTCATAGTTCACTGTGCTCTACGGTCCATAAAAATAACAAGGAACATTTTTATTATGTGATACAGCATTATTCTAAGGAGCCACTGCATAGCAATAAGTACTTCATTTGTTGTTTACTAAATCCTCTAATCAAATTAAATGAGGCATTTTATGTGCCCTGCAATTCATTTAAAGCATCATACATGTTGGAGATTATATGCAAAATCCTGACTATTCATAGGGTCCTATTCAAGGGCATTTTAAAGCCTAGATAGAAAACTTTTCAGTTTCTGAACATGACAAATATAATTTAATCAGTTAATTATTTTCTTTATTTAGCTCAGCTGAACTGTGAGACAACTTGACATGTATATGTTAGTCCTCTTTCAACATGCATTAACATCAGGGTTGATTTTGAATAATTCTTCCAATTTGAAGTCTTTTTGGGCAAATGTGCAAGTGTCTTTATGTCTGTAAAGGGCCAAAATATGAAATGGATCATGTACTAATGATAAACACCATCATAATACAGCTAACATTTGTTGAACATGTTTTATATTACAATCACATGACCTATATTAACTTACTATATTCACTTACTTAATCCTGACAATCAAGTAGATAATATTTTCATTATCCCCACTTTATATATGAGGAAAGTGAATCACAAGGGGGTTAAATAAATTGTCCAATTTCACCTGGGTTCAAAGTGGCAGACCTAGGATACAAACTCAACTAGCCAGAACTTAATATCTATACTCTTAATCACTAAATCATTCAACTCAACGATGTCTGCGTATGATAAAGTAGAGTCCAATTGCACCAAGATTACTGGTTTGTCCTTCTGTGCTCTTAGCTTCTGTCCCATTTTTCCCTCATCTCGTAATCTCCATGCCAAACACCTATTGTCTCCATTCCCTTACCACTCAGGGCATCATCCTACATCTTATGCTGAAGGTTTGGGTCCCTAAATTTGGTATCTTTGAGATCAGAATAAAGGTTGTTGAGGTTTTTGTTTTGTTTTCTTCCTTATTGTGTTCAAGCTCTTTATTTCACTCTTTCTATTGCTCCTGTGTCTCTTTCATTGGATCCTCTTCTCTTGCTTCTCCTTTTCTCATTCTTCCTTCATTTTTTTTCTTATAAATGCATTTATAATTATGGCTCCAATTACTACCTCTATGGAGCTTTCTCTAAAACCTGTATCACAGCTCTAATTATTTTTACAAGCTCTTTACTTTCTAACCACCTACTATACCTGCCATGAGCTCAATTAGCCTAAGAATAAACTCATTACCTTTTTTACCAAACCAGTTTGACTCTCCCTTTTTAATTTTAATGGTGTGAGTCAGCCTCAAAACTCATTTGTTATTCCTTCTTCTGATTCCCTATCTCAATCATCAAATCCTATTGATCCTTCTTTTGTAATATATCTCACCATTAATTCCTTTGTATTCCCAGGGCCTGAATATTTTCCAGGCATCACTGTCTCTTGCTTGTAAGAGTACAATAACCTTTTAACTGGTCTCCTGGCTTCCATGGTCCTTACCCCCTTGTGTCGTTTATGATTTCATATCCTGATCACCTGTTTGCTGAGGTTAGGGAGGAATAATACACCCATAATAAACTAGAGTTAAAATAAGTGCCAATAGAATAGTTTGAAGTCAGGGGAACAAGCTCTTATTGTTGTTTGGGGTACTCAGGGAAAACCTTATGAAGAGATGGAATTTAGAATTGATATCAATAAAAAAAGACTAGGGAGGCATTTGAGTTGGGAAACTGTGGGAATAGAAGCTTGAGATGGAGATGCAAAAAAAAAAAAAGTTTGCTGAGAGGCACCTGGGTGGCTCAATGGGTTAAGCACCTGACTCTTGGTTTCAGCTCAGGTAGTGATCTCAGGGTCATGAGATGGAGCCCTGTGTTGGGCTCCCTGCTCAGTGGGGAGTCAGCTTGAAATTCTCTCTCCCTCTCCTTCTGCCCCTTCCCCCTCTTGCTCTCTCTCTCTCTCTCTCCCCCTCTCAAATAAATAAATAAATCTTAAAAGAAATACCAACAAGTCCTTTAAAAAAGAAGTTTGGTGACAGTTAATAGGTTTGGCTGAGCCAGAATGTTATTGTAGGAAAAATGAGGTTGGAAATGTAGCTTGGGCTCCGATTGTAGGGAGACTTGAGTACCAGGCAGAGAAACGTAAAATGTATCCTGTAGAAAACGGATAGAGACATGATAAAATTGGCATTTCAGGAAGATGAATCTGGCAGCTGTGTGCAGGGTAGATTAGTGGGAGGAGAGACTAGAGAGAGGAGGCCGGGTTAGGAGGTTGTAATAGAGTTCAGATGTGAGTTAATGAAGGCTTTCAATAGGATGGCAGTGGGAACAAAACTGATGAGATGGATGCAGATGTGAGAAGCATTATGGCAGGAAATTTGATAAGCTTTTTGAAAGGCTGAATTTGCCCCTTTGGGCTTGGGGCAGGGGGTAGTGGGAGGGTTGGCGTCCAGATGACCAGGAGAGTATCTATCAAAATGTTCCTATCTTTCAAGCTTCAGTGCTTCCTTCTGTAAAAGGATTTGTTTTCTAAGAGCACTGGGAGAAAGGCACCTTGTCCTTAATAGATGCTCAGACAGGATTAAGTAAAAGCCCACTCCAGCTGGCAGTGACTTTTTATGCTCTGAAGTCCTAGAGACCTAATAACTGTACTTTTAGTAAACACTTAGCATAAACTGCATGCCTTCTAGTAAACTGACCTTTGAGGATGTTTTACCTCTAAAGTGAAAGAGATCAAGAGCCTCTTGAGGATCAAAACCATGTGTTGTTCCTTTGATTCCCGTCCTACCTAGTCCAGTTCTAGACCCATAGTAGTTGTTAAAAACATTTTCCTTGATTGTTTCCTTTCATTCTCTCAGAGGACTGGGATCAGTCATCTTTTTTTTTTTTTAAGATTTTATTTATTTATTTGAGAGAGAGAGAATGAGAGATAGAGAGCACGAGAGGGAAGAGGGTCAGAGGGAGAAGCAGACTCCCTGCCGAGCAGGGAGCCCGATGTGGGACTCGATCCCGGGACTCCAGGGTCATGACCTGAGCCGAAAGCAGTCGCTTAACCAACTGAGCCACCCAGGCACCCTGGGATCAGTCATCTTAACAGGAATATTTCACTGTCCATTATGCTAATGAGAATTACAGTTTAACTATATTACCATATCTTAACCTCAGGTACTTACAGAGCCTTTTAATATCTCTTCCTCCATAGTCTCTTTTCTTCTTCCAATGGTGTTTACTGAATTAGATCACATATTTTATATTTCTGTAGGTGCTTGGTAAATGTTAGTTGATTTTATTCTAACATTTCTGGCTGTAGAATGGGCTCTGCTTCATAGCTTACATAACTTTAACTCCATTTGCATTCTTTAGCAACACTCCAGAAAGTGAATGTATTTGCACAAATGACAGATTTCATTGGTTTAATTTTGTAAACTGTT
Source organism: Callorhinus ursinus (assembly GCF_003265705.2). Lineage (NCBI taxonomy): Eukaryota > Metazoa > Chordata > Mammalia > Carnivora > Otariidae > Callorhinus > Callorhinus ursinus. Next base: position 1,174,216 of record NW_027397157.1, on the reverse strand, counting down.
TAAAATTTAGTTCATTTCATTTTCAAAATATTTTTTATTCAAGGGAACTATATGGTTACTCATCTCTGAAGAGATTCGCTATTGCCTGAAAAATATAGTTGGCTTTATGATCCTAATGTTATAAAGCAAACAGGTAATAGAATATCTCTATAAACAAAATATTAATTTGACCTTGTGACTCTTTTCCCAAATAACTTTCCCTCATATACTGATGTCAGTTTCTACAAACATACATACAAATGTTACCTTAAATTAATGATTGATACAATTTATATTGATAAGATTTAACGTATTTGACAGTACTTCCCATTAGAGGAAATTGTTACAGGAATTTCTCTGTTATGGTTAAAATTTTAGGGCCCTGCATTCTAATGCCAAGTCTGCCCCCTTAAGTGTTGTGAGAACTTAGGCAAGGCACTTAACTTTTCTGGGTCTATTTTTCTCCCATCTATAAAATCAGAGTGTTATATCACCTTCTATCTTAGCATTATTTTTGGTTTCAAGTTAACTCTAGGGAAAAAAAGCCCCTTTTAAAGCATACAACATGAAAATTTCAGGGACAGGTAAGAACATGTTCTGCCCCAGCACACCAGACCTCATGGAAATTGGAATGGGGACAAGAAAGCCATCAGAATTGGAGGTTACTTTCTCTCAGGATCTGCCTAATTACAAAGCTAGTTCATCTCTCTCCCTCCCTCTTTTTTCTGTACTTTTCTTTACTTATCTGCAGTACCCTCTGTCACTGGCTTCCTTATAGCTTTGGCTTATACATGGCCCACTAAGCCTCTAGACCTAAGTCTCCCATGACCTTCTAAATAAGCCCCCACAGTTATTAGGCTCATCCTCTCAATTTCCAACTATAAAAGTTGAGAGGTAAATGATTGGACCAGCTCATCTTTTCAAGCCAGACCTCCGCAGTCATATACTGCTGGCCAGCCTACGGAATGAATGTGTTTGTGTCAAGGGTTCACAGTGATCCAATTAGCTGTGGCTTTTGAGGGTGGGAGTTTGGTTTACAGGGAATGAAAATGGGAGTTAAGGACAGCAAAAGATATATTCCAGTAAAGTGTGTGGACAGGCACACAGGTGTTCTGAACTGTACCAAATACATCTTGCATCACTGAAATTCTATGAATCAAAAAGCATTATTTTTTACTGAACAACAAAAAAATGCTCTAATGAGTAATATTTTATGAATTAACCCAGCAAGTGGGAGACATTTTTGTTATTGTTAAAATATTGCTGTAATTGTAAGATGTATTTCAAGCTATTGTTACTTATCTTTAAGGTGGATGAGTTTTAGTTTCTTTCCTTCTTAAAAAACAGGTTTGTTTGAGAGGTCAAAATATGGACCCTTTGGGGCTATTATCAAATAGTTTTAAAAGGAGTAGAACCATGGGGCACTGATGGGCTTTCATCTATAGTTAGGCCCTTTTTTACACCTTACTTTTGAAGTCTAGGTAAGGCCCTCAGTAATGCATCTCAGTCTTAACATATCCAAAATTGAATTCTTGATTCTCCCCCTTCCCTCATGAGGTCATCACCACTTCTTTTCTCTCAATACACGTAATCCCATTCTTTTTGACTCAGGCACAAAACTTAAGGGTTATTCTTGGCTCCTCTATTTCTACCATACCCAACATCCAATCCATCACTCAATTCTTTCAAAATATATTCCGAGTTCCATTATCTCTTCCATTGCTACCTTAATAGTCAAAGCTTATCATCATCTCTTACTGGGACAACTGCAAGAGCTCGTATGATTGCCTGCCTTTGGCTATATAATGAAATAGGTAAAGTAGAATTTCAGGAGGTGGCTTGAATAGGAGAAATAACTCTAGAATGAAAGTAAGATAATATGGGCTCTAGTTCCATCTCTTCCATTAACTGTGCAAACTAGGATAAGTTGCTTCACCTTTCTGTAACACAACGGCATTTCCTTCTTAACCTTGTCTTTCCCTACCTTGCTTGCCCTCATCACCTTGATTTTGAATTCTCTGGGGTGCCGTCTACTGGCTATCTGGAGGAACTCTCCCTTCGTAGCTCCCAAATGGTCTAGGCTGGTGGTTGTGGGAGAGGGGAGTCTAGTATTTAAAGCACTTACTATGTACCAGGAACTATACTAGGCACTTTACATATATTATCTTGTCTAAACCTCTTCACAACTCTATGAAATGGGTATTATTTTCTCATTTGGAGATGAAACTAAGCTCTAAAGACATTAAGCAACTACTCAAGTTATCTAATAAGAAATAGACAAGGCTTTTCCACACTGTCTGTAAGAGGGAATATCTTTCCATTCTCTAGAGACTGAAGATTAGTAGGATGTTTTGACTATAAAGGTCCAGAGTGGAGGTCGGGAAAATGTTAAGCGCTGCCATTATTCCCTTTCAGATTGAGAAACTGAGCAAGCTAGAAATCTCATTTCTTCCCAAAGATTTCTACTAGAGCTCTTTTTCTACCTCCTCTACTACCAAAAAAGAGAAACATGGAAAGATGAAAGGAAGTTACAGAAAATGGGAGAATGAGGTAGGGCAGTAGTTAGGTTTGTCCTGTACCAAATCCCTTCCAGAGCCTTCTTTTTTTTTTTTAAAGATTTTATTTATTTATTTGACAGAGAGATCGCAAGAGCAGGAACACAAGCAGGGGGAGTGGGAGAGAGAGAAGCAGGCTTCCCGCCAAGCAGCGAGCCCGATGTGGGGCTCGATCCCAGGACCCTGGGATCATGACCTGAGCTGAAGGCAGACGCTTAACGACTGAGCCACCCAGGCGCCCCAGAGCCTTCTTTTTCTTTAGGAATAAATGAATCTGCACTAATTTGGTGGTAACAGGCTGAAAGGTTCTGCATCTCATAAATTTCCAAATGGGCCTTCTGGAAACACATTGCTTTTACACAAAAACATTACAATAATAGGAGGGGAATTTTAAGTTCCAAAGTTGGGCAGTAGAAGAGCCATTTGGGGACAGACATGTGAAGTACTTTGGGCAAATTGCTGCTCTTCACTCCAGGTAGAGAGCTGTTTACTCTGTTTTCTGCTAGCCTTGCTATGATCTCTGACGTTTGGCTTAACCCAATACCGGAGGACAGGCGATTATATTGCCTTCATCATAAAATCATAGACTTTGAATTAGAAGAGACCTTAAAGTTCATGTAGCCCAAGCCCCTCATTTTTCATGAGAGGAAACAGATTACATGGATTAAGTGACTTGCTTAAAGGTTATTTGGTTAATGATTACATAGACCTGCTTTAAAGAGCTAACATACTTTTTGTTATTGTTTGTATTGAAAATGTTTACTTTCTCAGAATATTATCTGTTGGGGCCTCACCTAGTAAGTCAACCTAGGCCCATACTGTCCATTTGAACATTTGCCGTTATCTAAAGTCCAAAGAGAGACTGACTTTACCAACTTCTGTCACCTGTGTTCCTCCTCTCCCACAAAACTGACAGTGAGGATCCATAGAACTGTTAAACTTTCTTTGCAGTCCCTTTACAAATGTGTGATTCAATTCTAGGTTTCTCATGGATGATTCTGACTGAGCTTATTGTTTTAATGTCTCATCGGTCCCTGTATTCACTCCACAGCCCAGTACAAGCAGATATGAAAATTGTCCTGGCATCCTAGATGCATTCTACCACATTAATTTTGTTATACAACATGATAAAATTTTATAAATGTGTTTACACCACATCTAGAGATGATCACAATTTAGGGGCAGTGCTGTCACTTAAGAGAAAAATGTGAGAATGGAGTTAGAATAATATATATTTTAATTGCTGCTTACACCTTTAGGTGCTTTGTTTTCAAACTGGAGAAGTCTACACCGTTAATTAATCCAAATATAAGAAACTTATATTACATATATATACATATATTACATATTTTAACAGAGTATCTGATAGAAAATTTGTCCTCCTGGCCCAAAACATGGAACTATTTGAAATGATCCATCTAGATTGTAAACTCTAGATGTCACCTGATAGGTAGATCATGTTCCCTTTGAACTGGGCATGGTTAAAATAAGTTGCTACTTGGGTCATTAGCCTGTTATAGAAAGTACATCAATAAATTACTGTGGTTTTTCTCATTTACTTGAATTTAAAATTGGATTTTGGGGGCGCCTGGGTGGCTCAGTCATTAAGCATCTGCCTTCCAGGGTCCTGGGATTGAGCCCCGCATTGGGCTCCCTGCTCAGCGGGGAGCCTGCTTCTCCCTCTCCTGCTCCCCCTGCTTGTGTTCCCTCTCTCGCTGTGTCTCTCTCTGTCAAATAAATAAATAAAATCTTTAAAAAAAGTAAAATTGGATTTTGGATAACAAGATATGAGACAAATGGGTGTAACAACTGTACAGTATAAATTGCTCCAGGTGATGGTGTAATAGCAAAATTATTATAGGCAGATTCAAGATGCAAATAATATTTACTTGACAGCAAGCAGAAAGACGAATTACTCAGAGACTATGTATATGTGCTTCTATAATTGCTCATTAATTATTATGGTTCATGCTAAAATTCACCCAATTTGTGTATACCATGTAGTTTTATTTTAAATAAGAAAAATGCAAATTGTTAGGAATTGGAAAATGTAATCTGCATGATAAAATGAATTACGAACATTAGAAAATAGCAGTTTGTGTGTAACTTTTTCATTTCTTATCACCTATCTGTCAAAATATTTATTTCATGACAGCCTTTAAGACCATGTGCTTGCAAAACCACAACAGAAAAATCTGACACTGGAATCTCACTAAAATATTATTTGTCATAAGTTAGAGTTCATTATAAGGTGGGTATGTCATGGACCCTCCCCAAGGAGATTTAGTTTCTGGATGGCATAAGGTACTTTCCCTTATAATGTGGCTTTCCTGGCTCTGATCCTAAAGATTGTATTACAGGAGGCTTCAGCAGGCTTATCTCTGAATAGCTTCGTTTTTTAAAAAGTTATTTATTTATTATTTTAGAGAGAGCGTGCACTTGTGCACACTGGGGGGGAGGGGGAGATGGATAAGCAGACTGCCTGCTGGGGGAAGTGGGTGGCCAACGCAGGACTCCATCCCAGGACCCTGAGATCATGACCTGAGCTGAAATCAAGAGTCAGACACTAAACTGACTGAGCCACCCAGGCACCTGACACATAACTTCTTGAAGTGAGTTTTATGATTGGAATAAACATCCTTAGTTCAGTAATAAATGCCTTGTTATGCAATCCAGTCTATGTCCATTCCCCATTGTTAGATGATACTATAAATCAAGAGTTATATAATAATATAAAGTATGTGATTGTCTCATTTATGCTACAGTGGCAAGAGCACTAGCTGTGGAGTCAGTAAGGTTGCAACTTATTGTGTCATGTAAGTTGCATAGCTTCTCTAGGCCTCAGTTTCCTATGTAACTTGGAATAACCATGTACCCTGTCTACCACCCATGACTTGTGAGGAAGAAATGCAAATTCGTGGGAAAATACTATAAATGTGGAGTGGAAGGTATTTCTTTTGCTGCTGAAATGATGATTAATTGCTTCACGATATTATTCAGAATGTGTGTGTGGCCAGGAACAACTTCAGAATTTTAGGAAGCATTCAAATTAGGCAGAGGGGTATTCCATGGCATGTTATGTATACAATGGCCACAATGGTCTGAAGAGAAAATAAACACAAGTCTCCTTAAACAACTACTTCTGTGCTTCAAATGATGTTAGGACAAATACGTTTCATCCACTATTTCATGTAACTGAATTATGTTTTAAAAAACACTTAATGAAGGGAACTTCAGAAGTGCTCTTTACACACATGCAAACCCACGTTTACAAAAATGTGGACACTATGCATAATGCTGTGTATGGCAGTAGAATTAGGCAATTGGCTTAGAGTTCCTCTAACCTTTAGATCAGGTGTAGGCAAACTATGACCAAGGGGCCAAACCTGGCTCCGTGCCTGTTTTTATTTTTTATTTATTTTTTTTAAGGTTTTATTTATTTGACAGAGAGACACAGCAAGAGCAGGAACACAAGCAGGGGGAGTGGGAGAGGGAGAAGCGGGCTTCCCGCCCAGCAGGGAGCCCGATGTGGGACTCGATCCCAGGGTCCTGGGATCATGACCTGAGCTGAAGGTAGACGCTTAATGACTGAGCCACCCAGGCGCCCTCCCTGCCTGTTTTTATAAGGTTCTATTGGAACACAGCAATGCGTAATTGTTTGTATATCATCTATGGCTGCTTTCTCATTAAGGAGGCAGAGTTGAGTGTTTCTGATAGGTAGGATGGCCTACAAAGCTGAAAATAATTATTATCATTATCAGGTCCTTTACAGAAAAAGTTGGCTGGCTCCTGTTCTATATATCGCAGGAAAGGCTGCTCAAAAAGTCCCTCCCGGGCCGCTGGGTGGCTCAGTCATTAAGCGTCTGCCTTTGGCTTAGGTCGTGATCTCAGAGTCCTGGGATTGAACCCTGCATCCGGCTCCCTGCTTAGCGGAAAGCCTGCTTCTCCCTCTCCCACTCCCCCTGCTTGCGTTCCCTCTCTTGCTATCTCTCTCGCTATCAATTCTCGCCGTCAAATAAATAAATAAAATCTTAAAGTCCCTCCCCCTTGTCACATGAAATACACCTTTTTCCATTATGTGCACCAGCTTTTCTGGGACTTATTTTTGCCTAGAAGCTACAAGTATCAGATGACATGGCTCCTGCTTCTGCTTTTGGTTCCTTCAAATTGTCTTTTGAACTTTTCCTATATAGGCAATAAGAATACCAGCTAATCCTCACTAACTGGAGTTCCCAGACAAGTTTAGAAGATTTTGTTTTTCATACAAGTATTGAAGGGAGGTAAACCATGTTTTCTAGAAACTGATATATCTCTGTTAATATATCATGCATATTTCACATTGAACTAGCAGAACCTGCAAGTGTGATACACAATAAATACCCTCTATGCTTTCTACCCTGGTCTCTGGGAGCTCTTGTCACTTCTGGATCCCTAGGTCTTGCAGGTGTCTCCCTGAATCACATCTCATTCCTAAGAAGCTGGTCATTTCAGGCTCAAGAAAGAGAGGAAAGGCTCACAGTCAGGCTTGGCCCAAGGTAAGGAGAGATTGGTCCAGGGTCCTTTCCTATGTGCACTTGTCCATCACATCCCTGAGCTCTATTTAAGGACCTGTAATTCCATGAAGACTCTCCACACTCCACTTTTGTTCTAAAGATGAGGGTTAAGAGAACTCTTCCAAAGGTATCACACTATACAAGGTATCTAGGAAGCTAATGTATTAGACATTAGTTGTAATGAGTTAAGGGCATTCACGTGCTCCTGTCAACAGCTGAAGGTGGTGAAGAATAACCTAAAGGATTTCAAATGCTTTTGAGAAACAAAACAGAAATCTTGTATTATGTTGGAATTTACTAATCATGAGCTGACAGCAGATTACCCAGTAATCAGGCTGTGCCTCAGAAGTAATGATTGATGGAGTTCACATATCCTTCTTTGGTAAGATTCAAATTGGCCTGAACTAATTCCTAAACTTCCCTTTTTTGATTATGGTTAAATGTGTCAGGGTGACCAGTTTTTCCTGGTTTTCCCAGGACTGCTCTGGTTTTAAAACTGAAAGTCCCACATTCTGAGAAACCCTTTAGTCTCAAACAACCTGGGACAAGTTGGTCACCCCAGATTTGACTACTGGATAAAATAATAGCTTCAACCCTAGATACATTGCAAAGAAATGTGGAAAAGATAGGCGATCAAATGCCAGCTAGTGGCAGAAGTGAGATCTGCTAAGAAGCAAAATGAACAGGGCATAGGCGAGAGCTCTGCTGGGTTACTGCAATGGGTAACATATTACAGGGACTGCCTGCCTTAACCACATTCTCCCTTAAGTACTTTGAATTCATGTGCAGTCTTCGCTATGGATTGGCCAGCACTAGAGCATAATGCTTAAAACCTCAGTCTTGGGACAAGGACAGTGTGGGTTTAAGTCCTGGCTCTACCATTTATAAGCTGTGTGAATGGGTTATTTAACCTCTCCGTATCTTAAATTCACTGTCTGTAAATAAGGGTACTAGTAACAATAGCTAACTTGTGGGATTTAGGGAAATGCTACGCAAGTCATTACAAAGCACTTAAAACAGTGTTGAACTGAGTACACAATGCTAGCTACTATTATATCATCCCTATCCTGCTTCCTTCTTCTTTGCACATGTCACTCTCATGTAGGTGTCTCATGGCACCTCTAACTTAATGTATTTAAACCTGAAATCCTCATCCATGTCCCCAGCTGCTCATCCTCCTGTGGTGGCTGTCTCGTGAAGAAAGAAAGTTACATGAGCTAGAAACCTTGGGGCATTCATGACTCCTTTTTTCCCTTCACTGTGTACATCCAGGCAATCCAGACTTTACACTCCCTAAATATCTAACATTGGCTATTCATTGATTCTTTTATGTATATATTCTTCATTTATTATAGAACATTTATTGGGTACCACCTATTGTGCTGTGGAATTTTGGAGCTTGGCAGTACTGTCAACCAAGCAGAAACTGGGGGTCCACTAACTCCTCCCTTCCCCTCATTCTCCAAGGTCAATCCTTCTACCTGTTTCACATTGCTTATAGTCACCCTTCCATTATCTTTTCTATCAGTTTTGTTCATCTTCATAATTTTTTTACCTGAACTATGCTAATAATTTCATAAATGATCTCTATGCTTCCAGTCTTGACCCCTCCCCCCCGCCCCCAGTCTGCTCAATACTACTACAAGAATGATTGTTGTACAAAACTATTCTAAAGATCCTTCAAATGGCTACATATAACTTTCAGGATAATTTTCAAACTTCTTAGCTTCCTCTACAAAGCCTCTTTATGATCTGTCTCTTATTTACCCTGTTAGAATCATCTCCTGACATTCACCCATATGTTCCAGTCATATGGAACTGCTTGTAATTTCCTGAACATGTCACAGTGTTTCAGGCCTCTATGACCGCACATGTATGGTTTCCTCTGCTTGGAATGCCCTTTCCTCTGTATTCATCTAGCTATTGGCTCCTCATTCTTTAAAATTTAGTTCAATAGTCACCTCCTCTGCAAAGCCCTCCTTAACCTCCCAATCTGGCTTAGCAGGTACCATGACACCTCTCTCCTCTATGATACCATATTGAAGAGGTAGAATGCTTAATGGTTAAAAGCATGGCCTTAAAATCAGTCTCCCTGGATTTGAATGTTGGCTCTCATACTTACCAGCAGTGTGGCTTTAGGCAGGTTACTTAAAGCTCAGTATCCTTGTCTATAAATTGGGGAAATAATAATGGTAAAACTTACCTCAAGGGGTTATGGTGAGGATTAAATGAGTTAATACATGTAAAATGCTTAGAATAGTGTCTGGTATATGGTAAACACTTTGTGTTGCTTATTAATATCATTATCACCATAACATTTTATTTAATAATCCCACTAGACTGTAAGCTTCCTGAGAGTAAGGACCTTGTATGACCTGACAGTATAGTCCCAGGGCTTATTCTGTTGCCTGAAACACAGCTGCTCAATAAATGCTTGTGAATGAATGAATAAGTAAATAATATAAATAAGTGAAATAAAGAAATGGAGAACCAAAATGCCTCCCCTCATCAGAAAGAATTAACATCAAAACCCACCAAGCTCCATTTAGCTTCATATACCTGGAAAAGGCAGGGGCTAATGGCTTTTAGCCGGCCCTTTCCTTTTGCATACACAGTATCTATTATGCTACTGGGGGAAATTATGCAGGCCTAGCTCCATTTTCAAATGCTAGGAATTTTTGCCTTTATTACCACTTTAAGCCTTGGGAAAATAATCAAAGAATGACACTAACCCATATTCCAAAAGCGAAGTCCTAGCAAATCGCAAAGGGAAAAAATAAGTGGAAAGGCTTCTTAATCATAAAGCTAGCTGTGCTCCATTCTGTTCATTCTAGACAGTTAGAGAGATGATTTCAAGAATTTGCCAGATTCCAGACTAATCAGAAAGCACATGAACTAGGATGACTGACAGCACAGTAAGAACATCTCTGCTTCACAGAAATGGAGACAGGCTGACCTAGATTTGAGACTGTACAGTTATACAAGAGGAGCCTTCTTGATTACACTTTTAATGGGGAGTGGGGAGGAATCTTCCATTTGATTGGCAACTCTTCTATAGTTAAGACTTAGTCCAAACTCACTGCAAGACCGTTTTTTTTTAAGTGCCATCAAATGTTACAAGCCTTATTGTGAATTATTACCTTATTTCTATCCATTTCTCTTTGCATCATTACTACTCTGTGGGATTTCATCTTGCCTTTCTTCAAGATAACTAGGCAAGCTGGGCTTAATGCTCCAACTTTTCCCACCTCTTACCTGAACATACAATCAAGGAGTCCCAGATCACTGACTGGAGCAGTGAGATAGTTTTTTTTTTTTTTTTTTAAGATTTTAGTTATTTATTCATGAGAGACAGAGGAGGAGAGAGAGGGAGAGAGAGAAAGAGAATCAGAGGGAGAAACAGGCTCCCAAGGAGCAGGGAGCCCGATGCGGGACTTGATCCCAGGACCCTGGGATCATGAACTGAGCCGAAGGCAGACGCTTAACCATCTGAGCCACCCAGGCGCCCGAGATAGTTTTTCAAACTCCGATATTCAGAGATAATGAGGTGGTGGGAAGGGTTGGCCCAGCACTCTGTGATGAAGAGGTGGGAGTATTTATCATTTTATGACCAACAATTTTGCTGGACTCCCACAAAGGGCCTCTTTCTAAGGAATGCTTTCTTCACTCTGTGAGTGAGCGATATAGGCTAAAACGAAATTTTTAGGAGATAAGCATTACTTTTATTTGGTCAGTGTTATTTTTCCTTCTTCAGACCTGCTTCTCATGGGCTTGCTCCAGCTGCAACATCACACTCTTGGGTTGTTGTGAATGGCAGCAAAAAACTACCTAGTTGATTTAAGGTTGATTCAGTCTACTGGTCAGTCACTTTAAAAGGAGATGCCAAACAAAATTCTGTGAAAACTGCCTTGGAAGGGTTGCAGACAGAACTGAGAGAGCATGGCACCACCCTACCCCATCCTCCTGACCCACATACAAACACCAACATAGCAGCTTCCAGAAGAGCCTTGCCTGCAGTAAAAGTGGTACAGCTTCATTACAAAACTGTAAATCTGGGGAAGCAATGAAAGAACATGTACTTTGGAGTCAGGACACTGTTTTGACACTTTATTATTATTGTTATTAGTAGTGGTATTAGAATGTACAGAGTGTTTACTAGGCACCCACATCTATGTTGGGTCCTTTATATAGTTTCATTTCATTTTTTAATGACCCAGGAGAAAGGTACTATTATAATCCCCATATTATAGATGGGAAAACTGAGGCACAGAGAGGTTATCCTAATTGCCCAGAGTCATACAGCCACAATCAATAGCAAATCCTGCATTCAAACATAGGTATGTCTAATTTCAATTCCTAAATTAACATTTTTCCTCTTCTGCTTTCCTAACAAACATGTGACTGTGGCCAAGTAATCTAACTCCAAGTTTCCCAACCAGTGTGCCACAGATAGGCTACAGGGGTGCTAACACATTAAATCCTCAACTCTTGGGGCACCTGGGTGGCTCAGTCGTTAAGCCTCTGCCTTCAGCTCAGGTCATGGTCCCAGGGTCCTGGGATCGAGCCCCACATTGGGCTCCCTGCTCTGCAAGAAGTCTGCTTCTCCCTCTCCCACTCCCCCTGCTTGTGTTCCCTCTCTCGCTGTGTCTCTCTCTGTCAAATAAATAAATAAATAAAATCTTAAAAAAAAAAATCCTCAACTCTTGTGTGGCCAGTAAGGCCTGGGGTGACCAGTTACTTCGAGCTACTAAAAACGTTGTCATTGGACGCCTGGGTGGCTCAGTTGCTAAGCGTCTGCCTTCGGCTCAGGTCATGATCTCAGGGTCCTGGGATCGAGTCCCACATCGGGCTCCCTGCTCAGTGGGAAGCCTGCTTCTCCCTCTCCCACTCCCCCTGCTTGTGTTCCCTCTCTCGCTGTCTCTCTCTCTCTGTCAAATAAATAAATAAAATCTTTAAAAAAAATAAAAAAAATAAAAACGTTGTCATTTTATCCCAATAAGCAAATATATTTTATTATGTTCTATGTGTACGGTGACATGAAAAAGTGTGGGCAATACTAATTAACTTCTGTCAACTTCAGTGTAGTCATCTATAATGTTGGATTAATCATTTTTATTTGTTGGAGTTTTGGTGAGGATTAAATGAGATAATGTACATAAGTCACTGTATTACTCAGGGTTCTCCAGGGAATATCTATCTATGTATGTATCTATGTCTCCATCCCCAGTCTGTCTCTCTCTCTGTCTCTCTCTCTCTGCCTGTCTCTCTCTCTGTCTCTCTGTCTCTCTCTCTCTATATATATATGATATATATATAAGATATATATACATATATATAAGAGATTTATTATAAGGAATTGGTTCATGCAATTACAGAGCCTGACAAGTCCCAAGATCAGCAGTCAGCAAGCTGGAGACCCAAGAGATCTAATGGTATAAGTTTCAGTCCAATTGCTGGCAGGCTTGACCCAGGAAGAGCTGATGTTTCAGTTTGAGTCCAAAGGCGGGAAAAAAAAATGTTCCAGCTCAAAGCAGTCAGGCAGGAGGAAATTCTCTCTTACTCAGGGGAAAGTATTTTTGTTTTATTTGGGCCTTCAACTGGTTGGATGAGGCCCACCCACATGAAAAAGGACTATTTGTTTTGCTCAGTCTACTGATTCAAATGTTAATATCCAGAAAACCCTTCAGAGACCCACACAGAAAATAATGTTTGACCAAATGTTTGGGCCCTCCGGGGCCCAGTCAACTTGACACGTAAAATTAACCACCATAGTCACCTGGCATGATATCTGACATGTGGCAAGGACGTAACAAAAGATCCCTCCCTTCAGGGAGTAATGGGTCGATCAGATAAAGGAATATATGCTCACATATAATAACATCTCTGCTAGGAGGTTTGCATTCGTCCTAGGGAGCAAGACCTCCTAATTCAGGAAAACTGCATGATTCCCAGAGTCTCTAAACGGTGACACAAAGAGGTAAACCCAGGTAAATCCCTTTGGCTGGGAAGACTTTCAGTGCCTCTCAAACTGAACAAGACCTGGTGGATGGCAGCTGGGGTGGGGGTTCTGCTTATTCCTCCTATAAGTTGAGCTGGTCCTTGGGCACGGTCAGGAAGAGCAATAGGCTTTATATGTTGCAGCTTTTAAAGTCAGCAGACACCAATGAGGTGTCCACTTCAGGTCCCCTCTCCCAGCCGTCTCATAATATTGAAGTCAATGTCATAAAGGACAAAAAATATGTAGCCACATGTAGCTTCTGCCCTGTTACAGAAAGTTTCCATGCATCTTGCTAATAATGACCCCAACCATAGAAATATATAAAAGGAGAGATTTTTTTTTTTTTGGAATCTTTTGTATTTGTTATCTGCAAAGCAGTGTGCAAATATGATAATAGCAAACAATTACAAGCAAGTATATTAAAGTATTTTTAACATCTGAAGGGAAGATTATCAGGATAATGAGTTAAATTATGGTTGCCAGTGTGAGCTGAATTAATACTACCGATATTAAACATTATTTCTAATAATATAAGTTCTCATTCCTAATATTAAACATTATTTCCAATGTCATAAATTATATTACAGATAAGAATTATCACTGCTAAAGTTATAAATCAAATTGTATTTACTACCTCTATTATTAACAATAACTGATACTTACTGAGTGCTTACTAGATGTTAAGATACTGTGTGTTCTAAATGCCTGACATGTATTTATCATCAAATTCTCACAATAACCTTATGAAGTAGGCCCAGATATTACCTCTGTTTTGCTGATATGGAAACTGAAGCACAGAGACATTGAAATGACTCCCCCAAGGAAACACAGGCAGGGAGTTGCAGGAGTGGTAACTGGACCTAGTTCCAAGGCCCAAATCCTTCATCCCATGCTATACTGCCTATAAATGCCTATAAAGATTTTTTTCCTAGACTTTTCTAGTATCTCATTCTTTTTGAGAATTTGTTGGAATTAGGCAAAGAATAGTGCCAAAGAATATGTCTGAGAAGCCCTGGCCTTTGTGAGGGTTTGGATGAAGGCCAGGTCTTTTATTTTTGTTTGTTTGTTTTTTGGAATGGGGTTTGGAGAAGTCCAGACACTGGTCAGAGCTCACACATCATTAAGCATGTGCCTGGGGCCTGAGCCTGCAGGCCCCTGTTTCGTTTTGTAAGGCAACAGGCAGGGGTGATGTTAGGTCTTATTTTGGGGGGGGGGGGAATTATCGAGCCAGCAGGACTGAGATAAAAGAGACAGGAGGATTTAATGAACTATTGGGACTTCATCAGGATAAAAAGGTTTTGCACAGCAAAGGGAACAATCAACAAAACTAAAAGGCAACCTACAAAATGGGAGAAGATATTTGCAAATGACATAGCAGATAAAGGGCTAATATCCAAAATCTATAAAGAATTTATCGAGCTCAACACCCAAAAATAAAAAAAAATCCAGTCAAGAAATAGTCAGAAGACATGAACAGACATTTCTCCAAAGAAGGCATACAAATGGCTAACAGACACATGAAGAAATACTCAACATCCCTCAGCATCAGGGAAATCCAAATCAAAACCGTGAGATACCACCTCACACCTGTCAGAATGGCTAAAATGAGTAAGTCAGGAAACAACATGTTGGCGAGGATGTGGAGAAAAGAGACGCCTCCTTCTTACACTGTTGGTGGGAATGCAAACTGGTGCAGCTACTCCGGACAATAGTATGGAGGTTCCTCAAGAAGTTTAAAACAGAACTAGCCTATAACCCAGCAATTGCACAACTAGGTATTTATCCAAAGGATACAAAAATAGTGGTTCAAATGAGCACATGTACCCCAATGTTTATAGCAGCAATGTCCACAATAGCCAAACTACAGAAAGAGCCCAGATGTCCACTGACAGATGACATAAAGATGGATAAAGATGGATATAGACAGATGGCATAAAGATGGACAAAGAAGAGGTGGTGTGTGTGTGTGTATGTGTTTGTATGTATACACATACACACAATGGAATATTAGTCAGCCATCAAAAGGATGAAATCTTGCCATTTGCAAGGACATGGATGGAACTAGATGATATCATGCTAAGTGAAATAAGTCAGTCAGAGAAAGACAAATACCATATGATTTCACTCATATGCGGAATTCAAGAAAACAGATGAACATGGGGGAAGGGAAGGAAAAATAAGATAAAAATAGGGAGGCAAACCATAAGAGGCACTGAACTCTAGGAAACAAAGTAAGGGTCACTGGAGGGAGGTGATTAGGGGGCATGGGGTAAATGGGTGATGGGCATTAAGGAGGGCACTTGATGTAATGAGCACTGGGTGTTATATCAACTGATAAATCACTAAATTCTACCCTTGAAACGAATAATACACCATACGTTAACTAACTTGAGTTTATATAAAAATTTTAAATAAAGAGACAGGAGGATTTAAAAAAAAAGTTCAGATGCCAGAGGGGTCAAAGACCCTCTCTCAGGTCCCACCTCTGCTGAAAAAAGGATATTTAAATATCCTGGGGATTCACCCTCTTGACCTCAGAATTCAAACAGAATGGCCCCATCTGACCATGGGAGCTGTAGTATCTCTAGAGGCAGACCACACTCCCAGCAGGTATCCCCAGACTGTCCCTACAGCTGTGACAGAAACCTCTGGGGCCCATGGTGGGAGAGGGTCCCTAGAGGGAGGTCCTTTGAAATCACCCACATCTGACATGCAGTATGAGGTCTGTGGATATGAATGCAGCAGACACACATGTCACTACAAATGGTCGTATACAGGGATAGAAGGAACAAACAGGACTGCAAAAGTCAGGAAGAAGGTGGGGCTCATGCTGTGTGGTAGAGATAACAGGGCTCCCACAGGCTACCTTGCTCCCCATCCTCCCTTTGTCCTCACCCCCTATAACCCCTGCAGCATAGAGGATAAACCTAGGTTTGTATTTTGAAGGGTAGTCTTTTTCACTGCTCTGGTTTTGGGGAGGTCTGTCAAAGAAGGTGATCAAAGGTGATTAGCCTCCATTATATGTTAGGGAACATATTGGGGGACATTGATTTGGATATCCCCATTTGTTCCTGTTTAGGCTGAATGCCTCCTATGCTCAGTGCTAACTAAAATAGTCAAAACCTCTGTGTGTACCTATGTGTGAATGTGACCACATTCCCTCTGATCTCTACCCCAACTCACCTGGCCTGCCTACCTGCTTATGCCTGCCTTGCACGTACAGACTCCAAAGGGTGGAGGCTAGCACTATGGGGAACAGGGGAGACCTCTCCATGGCCACCACCACCGCAGGTGATTCATGCTCCAGGAAATTTTTCTAGAGGATTCACAATGTGACAACATCCCAGATCTCTCTGGATCCAGCTCCTTCTCTAGTTCAGAGTTCAAGCTCTGGATGGGGTGGAAATAGAGCATTTTGGAAAAGTAATAGCACCAAGATTGTGGGTAGTAGATGAAAGAGAGAAGGAAGAATAAGAAGTTAAGAGAAGGAGAAGGAAGTTTTGTCAATGGTGGGAGGTGTTGTCAGACGGAATATTTCTGATAACTTTTATTGAGTGTAACTATTGGGGGAGAACCTGTACTCCTACGTGTCTTATTGGTTATGCCAAGAATGCAAGGCCCTGTCTGTTCTTTACCTGGGCCATTTCTCAGGGTTGTGTTTGCAGCATGCAGCCTTTGAGGGATGAGGTAATGTATCTCTCAGGACAAAGAGTGGGCTTGTTTACTGCTTGCTACAAATTGGTAAGTTCTCCAAGCTCAGTGTTTGACTCTAGTCAAACCTGGCCTGCTCCATGTGGTTCCTGTCAGATTTGAGAGACAAGGAGAACCTAAGCAAATTGTGTTCATGCTGCTTGCTGTCCTGAAAGTAATACTATCCCTTGTTTCCAACTGAGAGCTCTTATTCTTCTACCAGCATCCATGAAACAGGATAACTTAATATTTTATAGGGTAAAATAAAAATCTCAGATGTAGCAATAACATGTATGGAAAAATGTGCATATTTCAAATGTACAGCTTAAGGAACTGTCTAAAGTGAACACATCTGTGATTAGGTGACCAGATCAATAAACAGAATCTCAACAATACTTCAGAACAGCCAGGAGTTGATGATCTTGAGAAGGTTGAGGATCTTAGGGAAGATGATCATCTTCAGAAACGGAACAAGTCATGCGCAGTCTGTAGTCAGGTGTGAAGCTGAAAGCTGGGATCCATTAGAATCTTGTCACATTTCCCAGGCCTCGTGGGTAGGCAGCTGAAGCATGTGGCATTGTTTAGTTGATGGGGTGGTTCATGCGAACATCCCCCACAGGCACCATGCATCAGTGGCTTTGGAGCAGGAGGTTGGGCAAAAGAGGCAGGGCAGTACCAGGAGGTAGAAGGGGCACTGTACTTCCCCTCACACTTTCTGTCCTTCTACTCTATCCTAGGATGAGACTAGAAAGAGAAAAGGGACTAGAAAAGAGGCAGATGGACCCGGGACAGCTGGAAGTCACAGGGAGCAGTCCCTGAGGCTGCAGAAACACCTGGGGAGGGCACATTTATAGAATTGTCACACCCTTGCCAGGAGACCCTACCTCAGCTAAGCTCGAACAGAAGTACGTCATATGGCATTTTTGAGAACTGCATAGTCCCAACCCTCAAAGACACTGGAGAGGGTCAGCACAGTGCACCTGTTGACAAGGACACCCTGTGGTCTGCCAACCATCAGCATCAGAAGGCCAGGATGACCTGGGGCAAAGAGGGAATCAGCTGTGTTTGGCAGTTCTGGGAGGACAGTTGGGGGAAACTTGGTGGACAAAATGCATGTGGGGAAGGCTTGAAGTCAAAGAGTTTGAGCAGGGCAAAGGCAGGAAGGGCAAAAGGTTAGGGACATTACTTTATGGACAAAACCAGTCATCCTCCTGGATGAACAAGGAGAGGAACTAACGTGCAAGGCCTCCTTAGGGTCCTGATAATCTGTGAAAGGTAAAGGAAAGGGTGGGGATTAAGAAGTTATATTAGTTTTCTATTAGTTATATTAGGTTGCCACAAATTCAGCAGCTTAAACAATACCCATTTATTAACTCACCATTTGGCAGGTCAGAAGTCCAGGTGGGCTCACCTGAGTTTTCTGCTGAAGGTCTCACAAGAACAAAGTCAGGTTTCAGCCTAGCTGGCCTCTTGGATGGAGGCTCCAGGGTCTTCCCTTCCCTTCCCTTCCCTTCCCTTCCAGGCTTATTCAGGGTGTTGGAAAGATCCAGCTCTTGTTGGCTGAGGGCTGAAGTGCCCGCTGCCTTGCTGACTGTTGGCCAGGAGCCTTTCTCTGTGCCTCGAGGTTCTTACATTCCTTTTTAAGTGCCCCCCTCCATCTTCAAAGCCAGCAATCCTGCATTGTGTGCTTCTCACACTTCAACTTTCTCTGACTTCCCTTTCTTTTGCACCTGGAGAAAGCTCTCTGCTTTCCGGAACTCATGTGATTAGGTCAGATCCAACTGAATAATCTCCCTATTTTATGGTCAACTGTGCCATATAACAGCATTATCACAGAAGCGGTATTTCATCCCTCCCTGCTCCCAGCCTCCTTAAATGGAGGCATTACTTACCCCTCTGGAATTGCATGGTGAGACCTATATGGCAGGGACATACTGCTGTCCAGGCTCACTCATGTCTGAGTCACACTGAATTACTTAGAGGTATGGTGGGTAACAGTTTGGGACAGAGCCAGGAGCAAAGCAAAGGCCAGCAGGAAAATGGGGTGTGCGGCATTTAACTTTGGTTTTCCATGGGCCTTGCAGGAGGGAAAGGGAATGGATTGGTGGGCTCCATGCTTTGGTGGAGTCTGGGGCTCCTTGTTCCAAAGGCCCTAACTGTGGTAGTCTGGGCTGTGTTATTCTTTTTTTTTTTTTAAGATTTTATTTATTTATTCATGAGAGAGAGAGAGAGAGAGAGAGAGAGAGAGAGAGAAGCAGAGGGAGAAGCAGGCTCCCCGCTGAGCAGGGAGCCCGATGCAGGATTCGATCCCAGGACCCTGGGATCATGACCTGAGCCGAAGGCAGACGCTTAACCATCTGAGCCACCCAGGCGCCCTGGGCTGTGTTATTCTTAAAGATTCTGCAAAATGCCCAAGTTCACTGGTAGATAAATAATCATTAATAAGGAATTGTGGCCTGGCCTGTGTAGGCATGCCCAGGTAAACCATCCCCTCTCTGTTTTACCCTCTAGAGATCTTTCATCTAGCCTTCTACTAGTGTGCAGACTGGTGTTGGGGTGGTGTACTTGGGGTTCTAACTGCTTATTAAACAGACTTCCACCTGATCCTATCTTTAAGTCTCACCTTCAACCTCCTACCACTCCTAGAGGTAACCCATGCCTCCCATTCTTTATTATGAGGAGCTGAGAAACCTCTATCCCATCAACAAATCTCCTTTGTTCTTTCTCTCAATGCCTCTTTCACCCAGACATCATCATCTTTCTTTCCTTTACCTTCTTCACTCCATTCCCTCTAGTCTTCCAGGCCATATCGACTGAGATGGATCTTATCCAAGCATGTATTGGACACATGCAGGCTGAAAGCCTTGCACCACTGTGTGATGTCAAATACTACCTGTATAAACAGCTGTAAACAATAGGCTGTTGACATGAGGTATCTTCCTTTGACCAGGGAATTCAGGGAAGGAGGAGAGGATAGTGTTACAGATGGGGAGAGGAAAAAGAGCACTCAATAACTGAGCATTGAGAATAGTATCTTTCTTTGCATTTTTCCTTTCTAAAATTTGCTTATTCTTTTTACCTGGGCTGCTAGAAAGCTAAGCAGCGTAATGAAGGATTAACCAACCTCTGAGAAACATTTATTGTGCACCAACACTCTACCAGATGCTTTTGACCTGAGTTACTTCAAATGTGTCTCCTGACAACATCAGGAGGCATAGATTCAACCCCCTGCTCCTACTCTGGTCACCCCACCCCTGCCTTGATCCCAAACATCAGCACCTCTAATACCAGCCACTGCCTGTGCCTATGACCATTTTATGATGAAAAAAGAAGGAAATCCTCATTCTTTTCTGATGCATCATAATAATAAGATAGTAACTTGGATAAAAATATTAGTTATATGTGATAATTATTCCCATGAATATCCAAGCAGTGGTTAAGAGAATGGAACCTGGTGTCAACTGGCTGTGGAACATCAGGCAAGACATTTAACCTCTCTGAATCTCAGTATGCTCAAATATAAACTGGGGATATCTTTAATACCTATCCTGCTCATATGGTTGTGGAGATTGAGTCAACGCATGTAAAACATTTAAGCAGCACCTGATGCACAGTAAGGAGTTAAGAAACTCTCCTATTATTAATATTATCATCATTACTACTGTGTGCTGACTTTTAACTCATTTAAATCTGATAAAAAACCTCGTGAAGTGTGAATTTCTCCCTAGTTTACAAGAAACCGTCATTCCTAATAGCATTAATTGCAACTATAGTACTAACATGAAGGCAAATAACAGCATCAGTGATGACTCATAATTATGTCCATTTTACAGATGTATGCCAAGATTCTCAGGAGTGGTAATAATTAGATTATAATATCAATGTAAGGTAAATTATCAATATTCCAAAATCATCTCCATTTCAGCGGCGGCATCACATAACATCATTATTCTTATATTGATATCCATTATTAGGGTAGATGCTAAAATAATATTAGTAATAATAATGATAATAACAACAACACCATAAATCATATGTTATCATTATGCCATTTCCAAGAGGGGAGAATTACCACACCAGCATTACCAGGAATGGTAGTTACTGTAGTTTTTTTAAAAAAAATCATAATAATGCAATTAATGGCATTAATGCTTTACCTCAGTTATCCTGATTCTGATGAGATGAAAAGGTTAACATCAGGATTTCTTAGCAGTATAGAATTAATTTAGTATTAGTTATTTTTATTAGTAAATTATTAAACTGTGTTATACTTCCTAGAACATTTGTAATAAATAATACAATTATGGTATACATAATAGTTAATACAATTGTGGTATTCATTATAATAATGATTAATGACATAATAACTTAATTATGACCTTAATTATGATACTATTGAAATAATTAAATAATATAATTAATAATAATGTAAGCACAAATAATAATGGATGCACACTAATTATCCTCACTGAACAAAAGGTAAAGCACAATACAAGTCTTCCTGGAGGTGCTTCCTGGGTAACTAATATTATAACATTATAATATTAATTTAACTACAGACAATATTATTATGGATATGCTATAATTATGCCCCCTTTACCACGGGGAAAGTCAATATCCAGGCACAGTGACATGTAATTAGTTCTTTAAAGTTAACCTAACTGCACATAGTAAATTATGGAATGTCCTATAACCATACCCACTTCCGAGAGGGGAGAAGGCGAGGCCAGCATCCGGGGTAGTGAAACTATCACTATGGCGCTAACACTACGCAGATGCAGACTGTACCCAGGAAGTGCTCAAAGCCGGGCCATTTCCCTGACGGGGAGAGCTGGGAACAGCTCCGCAGTGGATGGCGCCCCCTGAGCAACGTGGTGGGCTCATCGGTGCTACAGGTACTTAAGCTGCGCAGCATCCCCCGCGCCCTCGCGCCCCCCCCCCCCCCGCCCCAACCCCGGCACTGGCTTCTGGCCCGGGCCGCGGCCGCTGAGCCTACTGCACTTCACTGCACGCTCTCCGCCGAACACGCAACCTTCTAGCGGTCGCTGAGGAGAGGCGCTCCACCGCGCCTGTGTTGTGGACATTTCCTCCTCGAGGCCGCGCGTGAGCCGACCCACACTCCCGGTGCCCCAGGGCTGCCGTCGCCCCCAGTCCAGGAGAAGAGGAGCCGGGATGGGGAGGGACCGGGCGGAGCTGCCGCTTGGGGCAGCGGAGGGGAGAAACTGCTTTCCCTTCCTTTATCGCCCTTCCTCGACACCGATCTGGATGAGGCTGGAGTTCACTGTGCGGACCGTGTACACGTTGCGAGTGGATGGGGATCAGATGCGCTTGGGGTATGGGGTAAGGAAGGGAAGTGTTCAGGGTCTGGGAGATGCTTCTGGAGACGATGTGAATGGGTGGAGGTTTTCAAGCCACCCATCCCTTTGTCCGGCCAGTTCTGGAACCAGTAATTGTCCCCACCCCCAACTTATTTGAACCGATACGCGAAGGATGTTGGCAGCCAGTGAGCTAAGTGGATATCTGAGGGAACAGTGTACTAGGCATAGGGCACGGCCATTGCAAAGGCCTGGAAGCTAGAAGAAGCTCTGCTGGTTTTATTAATTATAGGAAGGGCCCTAGCAGAGACCAATTTGTGTTGACAGATAGTAAAAATATTTACCAACTAACACGAAGTCTCAACTCTATTTAGCTCTACTCTTCCTTTTTAGGATAGTTAACAGCTTTATCTGATAAATGTTTATTTAAATGTGTGATATTTTATATAAGACATAATTAAGATGAATCAGTTTTCAATATTTAGCCTTTTTGGTTTATAAAAACAGCAATTTCATATGATTCAAACAATTATCGTCAACTTATAAATACATTCAGTTATAACAATTTATTTAATTCTATAAATTACATTATGATTACATAAATATAAGGTAAATATGTTATATAAATGTATGTAAATTTATAAACTACAAGTATTATATGCAGTCTGTATATATGTAATTTATGAAATATAAATATATGCAATCTATATTGTAACATTAGTTTTTATAATATAGCATACACCTATATATGTATGCACATATTACTCTAGCATGTGTAATTAATATAAAAACGTGTATCATGTTAAAATATTTCATAATGGCCCTTCACTGTCCTGAAATGAAATTTATAGGTAATATGACTTACCTGTGCCCCAAATTTGAAAAATAAAACAACTTAATGACCTAACTTTAATATAAAGATGTTATAAAAGACATAATAATGTGCATTGTCATATGTAAACACTTGGGAATTGTGGTAGAAGAATTAATAAACTAGATATATAGTTAATAGGAATAGTGGCAGTAGTCAAAGTAGTTATAGAAAATACTTGCTGAGTATTTTCTGTGTGTCAGGCACTGTTCTAAGCACTTGAAGTGCACTGAAGTATTTAATCCTTACAGCCCCCTGACAGAGCCAGCAGAGGGTTTCCATTATTTAGTTAGCTCAGCATGAGGAGGGGTTTGTGGTAGCCCAATGATGTGCTAAGCTTGCAAATGGAGAAGGAAATAAGTTATCTAAAGAAGATGAGTAAGCCCTAATGGGCACTTACTTTGGAGCCTATGTATCCTAGCTGACACAGAATTTGATTTGCAATAGGGGCAGCCAAGTGTAGAATTGAAGATGTGGGCCCTGCTTGTAACTTTTAGAACCTCGCTGTTTGATGAGCAGCAACTGTGTCTCTGCCATGAATCAGAGCTCTCCCCATAACAGAGCAGAACTTTGACAGTATCAGAGGTCTCATTGTGAAATCTGTGTTGGCAGCACATGGCATGGAAACAACTAACTTTGGGCAGAAAATGCTTGTAGACTCTGCAGTTTGCCTGCACTAAGGGTCCGTGTGGGAGAGGGGCAGTATGTGCTTCTATGGGGTATGTGCATACCTCTACGCACACTCTAGTAGACCTCAGTTGACTGCAACCCACATCACAAGAGCCCTCAGTTCACTGGCTTTTCTTCCCACCTGTACTCCTCATTGTAAGACAAACTTTTAGTCACCACAGTAACTTTTCTTCAGGGTACCTATTTATGTGTGCAAGAATCTAAAAGTTGGAAGGAATAGTGGTTCTATCCAGACAGGGGTTTTGAGGTAAGGATGGGACTGGGTATGGTGGTTAAAGGGGACATTAGCTATATCTGCAATGCTTTATTTCTTTAATAAAACAAAGCTACTGAAAGCAAATTGGAAAAAAAAAGTTAACATTATTAAATTTGGATGGTAAAATCATGGGAATTTGTAATATTATTATTTTTAGTTCTCTGTAATTTTGAAATTAAGAAAAAAATCAAAAAGAAGATTGCCAGGGGGAGATTTTCCAGTTTAGCACATAAGTGGATTGTCTTCTTGACCAGAGACTTCACCAACCATCAGATAACCGGTTTTATTGGTGCTGGGTTAGAGCTTGTCTGGTGTAATGCCTCCCTTTCTTCTCAGAGTAGAAACTGACTTTCTCAGATGTCATGTATCTTTTCAAAGAGACAGAGGTGGAATGAGAACCCAGGGTTTCTGATCTCTAGCTCGCTCTGTGCTCTTTTCACACTGTTATGCCCTTTTCTTATACTGCCTTGGCATTGAGGTCTAGGGTGATAACCCTGAGGGCCTGACAAATCCTCAGTCAATCCAGAAAGATTTCAGTCTCATCATGGTTCTTTACTTACTAAAGTAGAAAAGTGGGTTTGGATGTTTTAGAAAAGATTTTCAACAATCCAGCTAATGTGAAAATTAATTAACCAAAGCAGCTCACTCCATTCACACTTAAATGTGCGAGGTCTCATGGAATGAGAATATATAAAACTACATTCAGTAAGACCTACTAAGTGTATGGTCCAGGAGGTGCTCGAGGAGTGACGAAATGAAAAAGGAAAAAGGAAAAAAAAAAAACATGAGGACTCTCTGACCTTGACTAATGTGCCAGTCAATACGGCAGGAGACCCAGGATGCCACCCCACCTTGACGCTTAGGTAGGCTAAGCTCAGGGCATGACTAAAATTTGGTTGGGGAGGTGTGGAAGGTGGGAGAAATGGTATGAGTGTGCAGACAGGATAGAGCTGAGGGCTCAAAGCATAGCTGTTCCCTGACAAGGAGGGCTAGGGTAGGACTGGGAGGGAGGTCAGCCTGTCAAGAGCAAGGCATTTTGATAGGGTAGGGCCTAATTTGGAAGAGCTTGGGTGATTTTAGCTGACTTAACAGGGGATTATGAGTTCTGGAGCAGGGATGTGGCATAGAGTTTATTTTGTTATTCCTGTTTCTAGTGATGCTGGCTAAAGGAAAGGTAGCAGTCATTTATTCTTGTGAACACATTTTGTACTTTGGGGTCTATCTCCTGATATTCCTATCAGAGTTTGGATACAGCACTGCTTTCTGTGGTGGGTAGCAGCAGGAGGAATTTTTTTAAAATATTTTTATTTGAGAGAGAGACAGAGAGGAGAGGGGAGAGAGAGAGAGAGCGCGCGCACAAGCTAGGGTGAGGGGCAGAAGGCGAGGGAGAAGCAGACTCTTCGCTAAGCAGGAAGCCTGGTGCAGGGCTCTATGCCAGGACCCTGGGATCATGACCTGAGCTGACGGCAGGTGCTTAACCAACTGAGCCACCCAGGTGCCCCCAGCAGGAGGAATCTTAAGGTCTTTGATAAATTCAAACAACTTTTGATTATTAGTAAATTTGGGGAGAAAACCCACATGATTTCATCCCACAAAGATTTAATGAATACTTACTATGTACAATGCATCGGACCTTGTCCTAGGAATACAAAGTAAATGAGACACACATCTAACTGGGGAGATGTGTAGACACACGTGGTGAGAGCACCACAGGGGAAAGAATTCACATGGGACAATGAAGTACAGTTTCATAGAAATGACGTTTGAAGCTGGATCTTGGAGGATTAGTAGGCTCTCAATAGATAGGCACAGAGGCAAAGGGTATTCTAGAGGAAGAAACCTGAAGAGCAAAGGCAGAGAAAAGTGAGTGGCATGTTCAGGGAAGGTGAGTATCGACTGCAGTGTAGGATGTGTGCAGAACTGTGGGGAGGGGCAGAAATGACAGGCAGTCTAGGGTGAGCCAACGGAACTAGGCTTAGGGATGGATGTGCATCCCGGGAACCACTGCAGGTTTTGAGCAGTGGAAGGACATGGTCATGTACTTCAGAAAGATCACTTAGTAGCATTCTAAAGAACAGATTGGAATGGGAAAGTTGGAAAATCATTTAGAAGGGAATTGCAATAGTCCAAACAAGATACGAGAAGGATCTGAACTTTCACATCTGTGAGGATGGAGAGGCGGGGAAGAATTTAAGTCACTTTTCAGAAATGACAAGCTTTAATGTCTTTTTGGGAGGAGCAGGGGGGAGATCAGTGGGAAGGGAAAGGCAAGATTCGGGGATGATTTCCAAAGATTTTGATTTGGATGACTGCAGACATGGGAGGCGGAGCAGATGTAGCATGGAAGATAAATTCACTGCCAAGCATCCTGGATTTGAGGGGGCAGAAGAGAGCCTGCTCCCTGGGGTTGGCGGGCAGTGCTGATATCCTGTCTCCACAGGCTCATTTCCTGCCGCAGCCTTCAAATTAACATCAGTGCATCTGAGAAGGGCTCCTGGCTAGTGACTAATTCCCAAGGAAGCTCTCATCAGGCCTCAGGTAATCAGGAGTTGAGGAGTTGGTTGTAATGTTTCACGTGGCTTCACCTCCAGAACGTAATTGAGGCTCATTTCTTGGGTAAAGATCTAAGGAATGATCTTGACAAAGCGTAGCACAGATCCTGTAATGAAAGGGAAATGAAGATGGTTGCCAGCCCATTATTAAGCATAATAACTAGGTTGAAATGAGATGAAAGACTTCATTTAGGCAGAACTTTCCCATTGACGAATGGTAGGGGGTAAAAGTATGAAAAGAAAGCGTATAATCCAATTCATAAAAAACATAGAAATGCTTTTTAAAACCTGAAGCGATAATCGCTCATTGTATTTATAGAGCTGGGGTGGGGGATATTTTCTCTATTGATGGATACTGATGCTCAGATGAAATTTTTAAAATAAATTTTTTTTCTACTGACAACTTTATCTAAAAAATAACGAAACAGCTCTGTCCATATTTCTAGGCTGGGAGCAAGGAGGTCCAGCAGTAAGGGCACAGGCCATGTACTTCTTGGAGGGTTTGACCTCTTGTGCCTGGGGCTGCCCACTTGAGGCAGATAGTGTTCACCATGATGGGTATAAATGCAAAGAAACTTGGGCACCTGGGTGGCTCAGATGGTTAAGCATCTGCCTTCGGCTCAGGTCATGATCCCAGGGTCCTGGGATCAAGTCCTGCATTGGGCTCCCTGCTCCTTGGGAGCCTGCTTCTCCCTCTGCTTCTCTCTCTCTCTCTCTCCCCCTCTCTCCCTCTGTCTCTCATGAATAAATAAATAAAATCTTTAAAAAAAATGCAAAGAAACTTGTCCTTAGGTATGTGTTTGGGGGAGAGCTGAAAAAGAAATAGAAAGCATTTAACTCCCACATTAAAATATTAAGAATAAGGAGAATAACATTGTGTTCAATAATTATAATACATAAATACAAGAGTTAAGATAAACACACAACTCTATTCCTAGATTATGATTTTAGGAATTGGGTGATCATCCCTAGATATTTAATTTTAAATCAATATGGATCAGATAAAATTGATCCAAGTTTTAGATCTGATCTTCAGAGGTTAAATAAGTACACAGATTATTAAGAATTCATTAATCTGTAAATACAATGTGTAATTCATAGATAAGTAATTGGCAAACATTATTTGATGACTATTATTCCCACAATGGTTATTATTTGGGGATAGGTTATCATTCAGCTGGAAAGGTCTACTGGACAGACCTGTGCTCTTTGGAATACATAGGACAATTTGGATGGCATCAAGCAAACCTTAATATTTTAATGGCTCATGAGCTGGGATGAGGAGTATAGGAGGCAATATATAGAACACACAGTGATTAAGAACTTAAGTTCTGGAGTCCAACTCACCTGTGTTGGGATCCACACTCTACCACCACCACTTGTGTGACCTTGAGCAAGTCATTTAACTCAGTTTTTTTCTTCTTCTCAGTAAAAGGGGAATGATAAGAGTCCCTACTTCCCAGAGTTAACAGGATAATGAAATGAGAAAAAATACATGCAAAGCACCTATCACAGCACCCAGCTATTCTGTACCAAGGGCTCAATGAATGCCAGTAGCTGCTGTTGCACCTTTCTGTCCTGGGTCATCCACCTGCTGTGTGTGTAACCTGATTACCCAGTTTGAGCAAGAACTCAGCTGCATGCTCAACTTTTGGCTCCCTGTGTCACCCACAGTGGTGCATCCCCAGTTGTGCTGTGATCCCTCCCCAGCAACCAGTGGTTGGCAGATAGCAATTTTTTAGTTTAGAGGTTAGGTGGGGAAAGGTGAGTGCTACACAAAAAACTTGGACAGCTCCCCCTCTAGTGGTGATTTGATGAATTGCCCCCAACAATTGCCCTGTTGATCACAAATAGGAGAGCTGGCTGTAAAAATAGTTAAAAGAAAACAGATGGTTTAACAAATGAATTTATGAATCACAAACACATAATAAACTAGTACCAGATGTACATCTGAGGCAGAGGACTTAAGTTGTAATGAATATCATCAAGATATCTGGAGCTTACATATTTTCTACTGTGCTAATTAGCCATTTTACCTAAACAGATTTCTAATTTGGGATAAAAATTCAGAATTGGCAATTCTAAACATAGCTATATATCCTACCCCCCAATAAAAATTGTAATGTCTATAGCCACTAGAGTCTGTAATTTTACTGTACACAATATTTTTTTCTAAAGTAATATAATTATTGTTGATAAGAACATCTTATCCTCTTTTTTTAAGATTTTATTTATTTATTTGAGAGAGAGAGAATGAGAGATAGCACGAGAGGGAAGAGGGTCAGAGGGAGAAGCAGACTCCCTGCTGAGCAGGGAGCCCGATGAGTGGCTCGATCCTGGGACTCCAGGATCATGACCTGAGCCGAAGGCAGTCGCTTAACCAACTGAGCCACCCAGGCGCCCACATCTTATCCTCTTTTAGGGATTTATAAACTTCTCAGAGCTTTGTTTTCACAGCAGGTAGGTGTAGCAGGTTCTCCTGTCCTGATTGAGGAGAAAGCCAAGGCTTATCTATAAAGAGGCTAAATGGTTTTCTTTTGTCACCCAGGGAACTTCCCATGTGATTGTATTAGAGTTTAGTCCTATGAGTCTCCTCTTGGCAAAATAAATTGCATGGAGGGGTGCCTGGGTGGCTCAGTTGGTTAAGCGACTGCCTTCGGCTCAGGTCATGATCCTGGAGTCCCAGGATCGAGTCCCGCATCGGGCTCCCTGCTCAGCGGGGAGTCTGCTTCTCCCTCTGACCCTCTTCCCTCTCGTGCTCTCTCTCATTCTCTCTCTCTCAAATAAATAAATAAAATCTTTAAAAAAAAATAAATAAATTGCATGGATACTGGTATGTCCCTTTATGTGCTCATCCACTTTTTTTTTTTCCTATTTGCATCTTCATATCAGACTCCCTAAGAACACACTTGTTTGGCAGATTGGAATGAAAATGATTAAAATAGAGACCTGGGTTTTTTAAAAAAAAGTTTTTAAAGTTTTATTTTTATTTTTATTTTAGAGGAAGAGAGAGAGAGCATGAGCCTGGGGGAGGGACAGAGAGAGGTAGAGAAGCAGACTCCCCGCTGAGCTGGGAGGCAGACATGGGGTTCCATCCCAGGATCCTGAGATCATGACCTGAGCAGAAACCAAGAGTCAGAGGCTTAACCCACTGAACAACCCAGGTACCCAGAGACCTGGGTTTTAAAGAAGTGACTTTTTTGCTCCATTATAATTGCTTTGGATAGTTCAGATATTAAAGCACTTCTGCCAACAAGACTAAACCTAGAGTAATAACTTTGTGAGCCTTACATAAATGTAAATCCAGAGAGTAGAGGTGAAAATCTAAAGAAATGCAGTTTTTTTTTAATACTTGAATAGCTATTCATAAGACTTAGGAGTGAACAGGGAATGGATAATTAAAAATAGAAGGTGTTTTCTAATGGAATGACAAGAATATTTATAACCATATTGAGTTATTGTGAAGCAGAGAACAGGCAGCATTCACTTACACTTTTAATGAGCTTATGCTGTAGCAAACTTCACTTCAGCTGTAGAATTTCACTCTTTTGGGGTGGGAAAGTGTTTTCCTTCCTGTAGTGTCTATTTACACTTGTGGCTGGTCAGTGAAACCCAGTTCTCAAATCACATGTGGGAGGAGCTGGACTGTCCAGAAACCTCTTTTCTCAGGAGCTCTTTGGGCTCTGGAGTTGTAAACAGAATGGGGCTGGATCACTCTGGATTATAGGCCTGTGCTGATGAGATCAAGCTTGCAGGTTGGCTTCCTCTGTGGGCTACTCAATTCCACTATGTCCCCAACCTGGCCATAGTCTGCACCTTTGTCAGCTGCATCACAGATCCCTATTTGTCAAATATGTATAGTGTCAACATGTGAGGGGCCCTGAAAGTGAGGCATATTATTGCCAACTCCTTCTCATGAGAGAAATGTGACTTGCATTGGTGACTTCTGGTGGCACCATCTTGAATTTCTGCAATGACCTTGGCTAATTGAATTGTATGTGACCTTTCTCCTCTTCCTGCCTTTTTGTGACCCTCTCACACCTTTCAGTGCTTCTCTCTTAACCTCACCTTTTCAGTCCCTTCCTGCTGCCTAGCCACCTGATTTTCCAGGTCCCTTATGGCAGTACATCCTTCTTAGTTGCTTCACTACTCCCAAATTTAAAAAATGAATGTACTATATCATATTCTTTTTTTTCTTATATTTTTATTATGTTATGTTAATCACCATATACTACATCATTAGTTTTTGATGTAGGGTTCCATGATTCATTGTTTGCGCATAACACCCACTGCTCCATGCAGAACGTGCCCTCTTTAATACCCATCACCAGGCTAACCCATCCCCCTCCGCCCCTCCCCTCTAGCCTTCAGTTTGTTTTTCAGAGTCCATCATCTCTCATGGTTTGTACTATATCATATTCTATCCCCTCTTGCTCCACTACTCTTTGTTTGTTTACCTAGGAATAGAAATCCAAGAGAAACAAGTCATACCATCATGTTGGAATCTAGTAGTGGTCCAATACTCTCTAGTTATAAGACTACAATGCCTCAACTAATGGGAATGGATTTCTACTGATGAAAGTTCGGTGTGGGAAAATATTTGGTGGCAGATGGGCCTTCACGGATCCCTGGTATCATACCCTTTGTCTACTTTTGGGGAAGATTCCCTCAGGTTTCTTGAAATACCTTATATTGTAAACTTGTGAATACTAAAGGAAAAGAATAAAGGGGATAGCATTTGGAAATTGTTTTCCCCATTACTGCAGATCTGTTTTCTGCCTATTGACTACCTTATAACTAAATAATTCCTCTCTGCTAGCTAAACAAGAGAACAGAGGAAAAGGAAATATGACTCTATTAAATCAAATACATATTGCTCAAATAGTACTTAAAAGGAAATGAATTCTCAGTATACTCTCAAGGTCTGTATGATAAAGCTAATTGTAAAGGCAATTAAATGTCTTCAACTGCCTTTGAGCATGATCGGTGTGTCTCAGGAGCAGATATTTTGATTATCTTCAGTACCAACCATGTCCTGTCACTAATAGGCCAAACCAGCCTGTTAACATTGTAAAAGGGAGATTATACAACAGATCATTTAAAGGAGGCAACTAAAGGGATTTAGGGAACAAATGGAAAAAATATTCCAAAAGCTGTTTTTTTCTATTAAGTAGGTAATTATAGAGGTTGAAGTTACTTCGCTAAGCCAAATTTGTTAATTCAAAAACACTTGCTGTGCATCTTAGGGTTAGGGGAAAAAAACTGGACGATTAAAGAGTCTTTTTAGATTATCCCCAGGTTTTTGTTGTTGATGCATGGGGACAGTGTCACAGACAATCCATAAAGAGGAATAATATAAAATTCATTTAAAGATGATAAAACAATAAATACTAAAATTAATCCAGAAATGGATTGCCATAATTTACCATGACCTAGAAGGTTTAACTAATGCAGATCTCCCCTCTCTATTATTGACAGTTATGAGAGTGACACATGACAGGTAAACGACCGATACCAGGGAGTGAATAAAAAAGCCCCCAAGAGATAGCTAGTCATAAGTACGTACTTAGTCTAATCCCATTGTACCTTCTTGGCTTCAACAGTGAATAATGGTCATCAAAATCCATAGTGGTGAATCTGGTGCCTTCTGAATCCTCAAAGAAAGTTCAAATGCCCTTCACTATAAATTTAGAATGAGTTATTTATTTGGTTATTAATTTATTTCCAATGAATATTTCACATACATAAGAGGATTTGAGGCAGCTTATAATAAAAGTCCATATGTAGCAGGGCAGTAAAAAATGAAGTCAGAAAGAGAGATCAGAAACCACAGAGTTCAAAAACTTTCTTGGGCTGTAGACCCCTTTGAAGATCTATTAAAGAGCTGTGGAATATCTCCCCAGAAAAGTATAACTATGCAAATAGGCACAACAACCTTGAAGTCTATCCTGGGTGTCCTTGAATCCCAGGTCAAGAACCCTTGTATAGAGAAAGCAAAATCTTGAGGTAAGGTAGTTATTGCATTTGGGGTTGCCTGGGTGGTACGGTCAGTTAAGTGTCCCACTCTTGGTTCTGACTTAGGTCCTGATCTCAGGGTTATGAGATCAGCCTGGAGTTGCTCCATACTCAGCATGGAGTCTGCTTAAGAGTCTCTTCCTCTCACTTCCTCTCTCTGCCCCTCCCTCCACCTGCACTCTCTCTGTCTCTCTTCTTCTCTCTCTCTCTCCAAAATAGATAATTATTTTTTTTAAAAAAGATAGTTATTGCATTTGAGTATTGCATTTAGCCCTGAGCTTCTAGTCTACTGAGGTTAAAAGATAAACACACGGCTACAGAGTTCTCAACATCTAAAAAAGGAAGCAGATCAGTTTACAAAATTATAAGTGAAACATACAATTTTAAAATGGCAGTGTTTATACAGTTTATGAAAGGGTTATTTTATAAAGGGTAATCAAGTAATATAAAGGGATGTAGCACAATTTGATGAAATTCTTTGAAATTAAGTAATTGGAGGTAGAATATCTTTGCTAATTGTGTTGATTAGCATATTAAATTAGCCAGTATCTCATTTCCAACCATTCTGGAAAAGAGGGAATTTACTGCATATGTTTTTCTTTAATGGTACACTTACCCACCTAATAGTATTTGATTAAAGCTGACATTAATATAATATATTCCCATGAGCTAACACCAGCTGAACAGCAAGGGAGGCCTTAGGGTATAAAAAAAATCGAACTGTGATTAAATATCTGCTATTAATAGGTCATACCATGGAAAACTGGCATGTAGAGAATGGCAAATAATCACTTTAGGTGCCTACTGCTTCCAACTTTTCTCAAAGGCAAATAAATAAAACAGTCGTTCCTGTCACAATTACAGGCAGTGGCAGTATAGGGTAGGGGCTAAGGACACAGTCTGTAGAGTCAGAGACTGGTTTTCTACCACTTATTAGCTGTGTGACCTTGGGCAAAGTCACTGAACTTCTCAGTCTCCGTTTTCTTGTCTGTTGACTAAGGCTCATAAGTGAATCTCAGGGCTTCTCCTAGGTTGTACAAGGGTCCCCTGGAAGTATTTCCTTTGTGGGGCTCCTGTCCAAACAATTGGAGTCACCTAAAATCTACATGTCAGTGTCATCCTAGCAGTCCAATCTCACACAACCCTGTGAGGCCAATACCATATGACTGTCAGGAATAATCCATTTGCCAGGCTACTCTGCTGGAATTGGGACCTAGTGGTGGGGCCCCAGGACAAGCACATAAGCACCAGGGCTGGAGCTCCTTGGAGGATCCAGTCAACTCCACGCAGAAGGTTACTGTAGGGAACTGGAAATTCCCCGGAGGCACAGAGCTAGACTAGGGATTCTGACTGGCAGGCCCAAGGAGGATGCTGATCTATCTCAAAGGATCACTAGGAAGATTAAATGAGGTAATCTATGTAAAGCACTTGGCATGCAAATTCTGTGAAGCCTGGCTCACAGTAAGTCCTCAGTACATGTTGGCAATGATGGTTGCTCTTCATTAGTATTAGCAATGCTCACTGCTTTTCATGCCCAATCTGGTTTTCTTTCAGTGGATGGCTGCATTGACTGGTCAGTGGATCTCAAGACATACATGGCTTTGGCAGGTGAACCAGTACGAGTGAAATGTGCCCTTTTCTACAGTTATATTCGCACCAACTATAGCATGGCCCAGAGCACTGGGCTCAGGCTTATGTGGTACAAAAACAAAGGTGATTTGGAAGAGCCCATCATCTTTTCAGAGGTTAGGATGAGCAAAGAAGAAGATTCAATATGGTTTCACTCAGCTGAGGCGCAAGACAGTGGATTCTACACTTGTGTTTTGAGGTGAGTGCTGCATGAACGTGTTGCTCAGTACCATAGCTGGTAGTCTTTTGATTGGACCTGGAGTGTGTGGAGTGTGTATAACACGAGTGTTATACAATGGATATATTCTTGAAAGGTTGCAGTGCATGTAGAGCTTCAGTAAATTGAATTCTGATTATTTATTGGAACCAGACAGCAAATTCTTAATCAAATTTCAGAAAATGGGACTTTCTTTTTTTTTTTTAAAGATTTTATTTATTTATTTCACAGAGAGACACAGTGAGAGCAGGAACACAAGCAGGGGGAGTGGGAGAGGGAGAAGCAGGCCTCCCGCGGAGCAGGGAGCCCGATGCAGGGCTCGATCCCAGGACCCTGGGACCATGACCTGAGCCAAAGGCAGACGCTTAATGACTGAGCCACCCAGCATCCCCAGAAAATGGGACTTTCATTTACTGTGTATGCTCATATAATTTAGAAAAGTTTGTGATTCATTTCTTCCTCAACTCACCCCTACCTTAGGGTCTTATATTAATTGTATTTTCATAGAGCCAGTTGGTTCAAAGATCTTAATATCTAACCATGAAAATGGCCTAACGTATCATTTAGGCCAAGGTCTCTCTTTTTTTGTTGATGGAAAATAGCTTCAGATGCTACTGGGAGATCTCTTAGCAAATGAGCTACTGTTGAAAGTTTTCACGTAATTTGCAATATGAGCTTGAGTCCACCTTATCTAAATATTCAACATGGAGCCCTGTAAACACATGGTCATCCTGAGTTCCTAGGTGCTTTATAGGGAACATATCACAGATACAGTTCGTTCTTGCAAGAAGTTTACTGTGAAAAGCAATCTGTTTTATACTTTGGGATTCCACAATATGTCCTTCCTTTCCCTTCTGCACTGGTGCTAGGATCTAGGATCTATAATCTCAGATAGAGACTGCATTAGGTATTGAAGTAGATAACTGAGATGCCCTTTAAACCACTTTTCATTTCTGCCATTTTGGGAGTCTCTGATCTTGCTCACCAGGGACTTACACTCTATTATTTGATTTTAACTTCTTGGAAATGCAGACCCTTCCTATTTTTGTCTCCTGTGGACTTTGATGCCAAAGCTATGTGTCACCTCTTCATCAAAAGCACTTCGAAACCTCTGGTGAGGCCTCATTGTTCAAAAGGCCAGGAGAACAAGGTGGTGTATAAATAATCTTGATGCTAGGCATCACTTTTGTACTTATGTGTTCTGAGGGGGGGAGTGTTGGGGAAGCAAGTGGTGAGTTTAGTTTCTGTTTGTGGTGGGCAAAAACTCCAGGATATTGGCAGAAATTCTCATCACATCCTTAGTGATAATCAATATTTTCATCTACTTGGGTATCTCTTGGCAAAATTGAGAAAAGGATGGTAATTCAGGTTCAGTGACTGACACTATATTCTTTAGGGTGCTGCTACTCTTTTCCTGCGTACCTCCTCTTTGCCCCCTCACCCTCATTAATTCCTGTTAATCTAAAATAGATCCCTTTTCCTCCTTCTGATTCATTTGCTTTTTTGTTTTTTTGTTTTGTTTTCATAGATTTAAAATTTTATTTGCAAAGCACCAGTTCACTATATAGATGTTCTATACTGATAATGAATTATCAAATTAATTATTGCTTATTTTCCTTGCCCTGCTTATATCCCCACACTTGCTACCCCTCTCCTCTTTTCTCTCCTCTAACCCCATTCTCCTACTCTGAGCAATGTTAATAATCTAGTGTGTATCCTTTCATACCTTCTCCCTATTCTTTGAAATATATATATACATGGGGATTTTCTCCTCATTGTTTTACAAAATAAAAGAAGAGTTACATATTTCTCTGCATTTTCTTTTCTTAGAAAAATACATAGTGGGAATCTTTCCGAGCCAACTGATAGAGAGTTCACTCATCCTTTTAAGTATATAATATTCTGTGTTGCTTAGTAGTGTATGATACCACAATTTGGTCAATTATTTTCCTATTTATTTGCATGTATTTTGTTTCCAGTTTTTTGTCCCTATAAAATGTGCTGTAATAAAAGACCCCTCCACTTGCTTTTAAATAAACATAAATTTTAGAACAGTTTTAGATTTACAGAATTATTGCAAAGAGAGTACAGTAAGTTCCTGTATGTCCTATACCCATTTCCCCTATTATCAACATCTTACATGATTATGGAACATTTGGTACAATTAATGAACCAGTAGTGGTACATTATTATTAACTAAAGTCTATACTTATTCAGAGTTCCTCACATTTTCCTTAATGTCTTTTTGCTGTTCTAGGATCCCATTTGGGATAACACATTACATTTAGTTGTTAGGTCTCCTTAAGTTCCTTTTGGCTGTGGGAGTTTTTCAGACTTTCCTTATTTCTTAAGACCTTGACAGCTTGAATAGTACTGTTCAGATATTTTGTAGAATGTCCCTCAGTTGTGATTCACCTGATATTTATTTCATGGTTAGATGGGGGTAATATGTTTTTTGGGGGAAGACCACAGATGTAAAATATTCTCCTTATATCATATCAAGGATACAGAGTTTCAGTATGTCTTATCACTTTTGATATTGACCTTGATCACCTGGCTTGAAGTAATATTTTTCTTTCTCAATAGTAAAGTTACTTTTTTTGCCTCTTTTTTTTGTACTCTTCTCTTTGGAAGAAACTAGTTATTCACAGCCCATAATTAAGGAGTGGGGAGTTATGCCCCACCTCATCAAGGGCAGAGTAGCTACATAAAATTGCTTATAATTCTTCTGCATAGAATATTTGTCTCTTTACTCCTATTTATTTAATCAGTATGGACTCACGGATATTTATATTATACGTTAGGTAATAATCCAATGCTACTTTATTTTCTAGCTCAAATTCTTCTACCTCTGTCCATTGGGAGTTATTTCAGTTGGCATATCTGTCCCTTTGACATAACCTCATTGTTGTGTGTGTGTGTGTGTCTGTATGTGTGTATGTGTGTATTTTGAGCATTTCTTTATATTTCAGCACTATAAGATGCTCCAGGCTTATCTTATATATTTCTTGCCCCAGTTCTAGTCCTGCCCCAGCCATTTTTCCAAGGAGCCCTCATTTCTTTTAATGGAGAATGGCATTAGAAACCAAGATTTCCATGCTAAGTATGCTCATTGCTACTGGGGTATGATTGCTTCTAGGCCTTCTCAGTTGACAGCCTATTTGCTTTTATTTTTTTATTTTTTTTAAAGATTTTATTTATTTATTTGACATAGAGACACACAGTGAGAGAGGGAACACAAGCAGGGGGAGTGGGAGAAGGAGAAGCAGGCTTCCCACAGAGCAGGGAGCCCGATGTGGGGCTCGATCCCAGGACCCTGGGATCATGACCTGAGCCGAAGGCAGACACTTAACGACTGAGCCACCCAGGTGTCCCGCCTATTTGCTTTTAAACAAAGCCTTGCAGTATTTCATGCACAAGTGGGATTTCCCACTGCCCCTGAAATCCTTTCCTGCAGGTGGCCCTCTCTTTCAAGTACACATCAGATTAAATTTGTATCTGTTGTAGATATCATCTAAGTCAGTGGTTCTTAACTCACATGTAGATCAGTAGAAGAGAAAAGGATGATATCACACTGAGCGGAGGCTTAGATTCATGCAGTAGATCTTTTATTCATGCAATAGATCTTAGGGAGTGACTGGGACTGACGGGGTGGGTGAAACTTGAATATCATACCTCATGTGTGCCTTGGTAAGAAAAAAAAAGTTTGGGAACCACTGTTCTAAAGGAAGCAACAGTTTTTTTGTCAACTCAGAGATAATGTCTTTCAGAATGATACAAGTCATGTAGCTGGCATTTGGCTATGTATGTTTTTCAGATATAGTACTAGCCACTGACTCCAAATATGTGCCAAGTAGGATAAAAATGACGAGACTAATCTTATTTGACAAAATCCCACATATCATTTTGCCAACAACTTGGAACAAGGGATGATTTAAGCTGTGGATGAAGGCAGTTATATTTATATAATCCTGGATTTAATTCATAGGTAATGAAAAGAATAATTAAGTATTATCAAACATCTGTAGAAACCTGAGCGTTTGGGTATCACAATGGCCAAGTGAAGTGAACAAGTTAATAGCTTCAAAAACCATTATGACCATTTATCTCTCCAACAAAGTAAGCAGAACAAGGAGCCCCCTTCTTAAATGGGAACATAGTCCAACTATTTTTGGTCTTTAGTAATCATTGAAATAAATGAGGTTCTCAAAATCCGAGTGTCCAATAAACTCTTTCTAAAGCATTCTTAGTACATTTATCCATCCCTGAGGCATGGCACTTGCCTTGTTATTCATCACATATTAGTGATTAGTACTCCAACAAAACAACATCATCAGAAAATTTGAGGCAGTAGAGGTATTTGAGACAAGAAAAGTAGCATGCTGCTAATTATTGAATCTGTACAATTGGTATGTGAGGGTTCAATATATTGCTATTTTTATTTTTGAGTATGTTTGAAATGTTCCACAGTGAAAAAGGAAATAAATAAATATAAGTGCACAGTAACTTTGCCTGATTTTAATGGCCCAGTTGGTTAAGCATCTCGTCTACCTTGGGCTCAGGTCATGATCCCAGGGTCCTGGGATCCAGCCCCACATCAGGCTCTCTGCTCAGTGGGGAGTCTGCTTCTCCCTCTCCCTCTGTGCTCTCTCCTTCTGTGTTCTCTCTCTAGCTTTCTCTCAAATAAATAAAATCTTTAAGAAAAAAAAGTCTACTCAACTCCACTTCCCCTGCCAGCCACTGCCCATTTCCTTGCTTCCATTTGCAGCAAAACTATTTAAAAACAAAACAAAAACAAAACTGCTCTCTTTAGAGTATTGATTCTCTATTAAACCCATCCCAATTAGAATTTTACTTTCACTACTGCACCAAAATTGCTCATATCAAATTCTCCAATGCCTCAACGATGCTAAATCCAATGATCAGGTCAATTGTCACTCTTTCTTTTACTTAATCAGTACACTTGGCACAGTTGATCAACCCCTTCTTTTTGATATATGTTCTTTACCTGACTTGCAGAGAATTACACTACCTTAGTTTTCCTTCTATGCTATCAGTTACCCTTTCTTAAGTTCCTTAGCTGGTTCCTCATAGTCCCCCTTAATGTTAGGGGGGCCTGGGGCTTGGTCCTTAGGTTTTTTTCATCTCTGTCCATACCTACTCCCTCCATGATTTGTTTATACAATCTTACAGTTTTCTATACTATCTGTACACTGATAACTCCAACACGTATACCTTCCAGCCCAGATCTCTCTCCTAAAATACAGACTCTTTTATCCAATAGACTTTTCAGGATCTCTGCTTGGTGTCAAAAGGAATATGTCCCAA
This sequence comes from Callorhinus ursinus, assembly GCF_003265705.2. Lineage (NCBI taxonomy): Eukaryota > Metazoa > Chordata > Mammalia > Carnivora > Otariidae > Callorhinus > Callorhinus ursinus. Next base: position 1,134,568 of record NW_027397157.1, on the reverse strand, counting down.
ACTGAACTTCTGATCTTCCTCCTGTCTTTTCACAGGTTCCTAGAAAACAAAACATGAGGCAAAATCTAATGTGTATTAGGGAGTATAATCCCAAGGACACAATATATTTATGTATTTCCCTTTTATATATAATATATTTATAATCCCAAGGACTCTCTCTCTCTCTATATATATATATATGTATATATATATACATATATATACATATATATATATTTCCCTTTCCCTATAGGAAAAGGGAAGTGAGGCAGGGGAAGAGGGAGGTTATTTCAAGATAGTTGACATAGGAGGAGAAATAGAGAATTTATCTCTCAGCTCCCATGTCCCATTGGTCAAGAGGTTATCCCACAGTATCTTTTTTTTTTTTTAGATTTTATTTATTTATTTGAGAGAGAGAGAACACAAGCAGGAGGAGGAGCAGAGGCAGAAGGAGAAGTAGACTCCCCGCTGAGCAGGGAGCCTGATATGGGACTCAATCCTAGGACCCTGGGATCGTGACCTGAGCCAAAGGCAGATGTTTAACCGACTGAGCCACCCAGGTGCCCCAGTATCCCACAGGGTCTTAACTCCCTCAAACTTTGGGGATTGCACAGACTGTGCCTTCCATGTCACTGCTATCACTCTGGTCCAAGCCACCATCTCTTACCTCTGTTTTTGCAATGACTTCTAATTGGTTTCTTTGCTTTTCTACAAGTCTCCCTTCAATCTGTTCTTAATACCCGTAGTCATATAATGTTTCTGTTGTACTCAGGACCTTCTGATGGCATCCCATTTCATTTGGAATTAAAGCCAAGACCTTACTAGGGCTTACAAGACCCTCTGACCTTGCTGTTTCTCAAACAGATATACTTTCAGACAGGTATACTCCAGCTTTAGGGTTTTTGCACCAACTGTTAACTCTGTCTAGAATGCTTTATTCTCCTATAGCTACATGATTAACTCCCTCATTTCCTTCAATTACACAGTTTCCTCTATTTTAAACTTATCGATGCATCTTCCTTGACTATTTTATTTATATATAATCTTAAGATTCTCTTCCACTCAGTCCCCATCACCTGTACTCCTGATACTTCTTACCTCGCTTTTTTCCCTAGCAATTATAAACTTTTATGATATATATAATTTACCTATCATATTTATTATTTTCTATCTCCTTATGCTAGGATTTAAGCTCCTTAAGGACAGAGATCTTTGTCTATTCTGCTCACTAATAAAGCTCAAGGGCCTAGAAAGTATGTGGCACATAGTAAATGCTCTGCAAGTGATTATTGAATGAGTGAATGAGCTATGTCTCAGTTAAAGTTGGGCAGCCACCTGACATTCAAATTATTGTTACCATATAGGAATATAGGCCAAATGTTGCCAGATCTTCTGATTTTAAGAAAAACCTGAAATCTGAATATTTATATGAAATTTCCCCAATTTTTTAATTTTCTGGGCTCCTCTTCCAAGAGTCCCTACTCATCAGATTCAACCAGTAGATTCACAGTTTACAAACTCTGTACTACTAGGTTTTGACTCCAATATTAACCAAGGGAGTAATGCTGTATTTTAGTTGTGTGACCTGTGCCTTGATTTCCTCACCTGGAAAATGAAAATTTGTTTATTCAACTCAAGATATTTTGAACACTTGCAGTAGATGTTTGGCATATAGCATTGAACAAGACAGATTAAAGTTCCTACTCTCCTGGAACTTACCTTCTAGAGTGGGGGAAACATATATTCACAAGACTATGTTGGGTAGTACTGATGGTGAGAATAAAAAAAGGTCATGTTACAAGAGTGACTGGAAGGTTGTTTTTGGTTGAGTGGTCAAGAAGGGCCTCCCAAAGAAAGGGACTTATAAGCTGAGACCTGCCTTGTGAAGATCTATGGGAACAGTGTGCCAGTCAGAGTGAACAGCAAGTACAAAGGTCATAAAACAGGAACAGGCTTCTTATATTCAAGGAAACTAAAAAAGGCCAGTCTGGGTGGAGTACAGTGAATTGAGGGAAAATAGTTTTGGATAAGGCTGGAGAGGCAGGCATAGGTCAGATCCTGCTGCATATTATGGGCCAGAATAAGAAGTTGATTTTTATTTAATCAGAGGCAAAAGGAGAGTGTTATAGTTTGTCCGTTTATTTTAAACTGGGGAATAACACGATCAGATTTCCATTTTTAAAAGATCACTCTGGCTGCCCCAGTGAGAATGGATTGTAGGAAGATAAGCAAAGAGACCAAGTTGGGAAGCAATACTTTTTTAAAAATTTTTTATTATGTTAATCACCATACATTACATCATTAGTTTTTGATGTAGTGTTCCATGATTCATTGTTTGTGCATAACACCCAGTGCTCCACGCAGAACGTGCCCTCTTTAATACCCATCACCAGGCTAACCCATCCCCCCATGCCCCTCCCTTCTAGAAACCTCAGTTTGTTTTTCAGAGTCCATCTCTCATGGTTCGTCTCCCCCTCCGACTTACTCCCCTTCATTCTTCCCCTCCTGCTATCTTCTTCTTTTTTTTTTTTTAACATATATTGCATTATTTGTTTCAGAAGTACAGATTTGTGATTCAACAGTCTTGCACAATTCATAGCGCTCACCATAGCACATACCCTCCCCAATGTCTATCACCCAGCCACCCCATCCCTCCCACCCCCCACCACTCCAGCAACCCTCAGTTTGTTTCCTGAGGTTAAAAATTCCTCATATCAGTGAGGTCATATGATACAAAGTCTTTCTCTAATTGACTTATTTCACTCAGCATAACATCCTCCAGTTCCATCCATGTCGTTGCAAATGGCAAGATCTCATTCCTTTTTATGGCTGCATAATATTCCATTGTGTATATATACCACTTCTTCTTTATCCATTCATCTGTCGATGGACATCTTGGCTCTTTCCACAGTTTGGCTATTGTGGACATTGCTGCTATAAACATCGGGCTGCACATACCCCTTCGGATCCCTACATTTGTATCTTTGGGGTAAATACCCAGTAGTGCAATTGCTGGATCGTATGGTAGCTCTATTTTCAACTGTTTGAGGAATCTCCATACTGTTTTCCAGAGTGGTTGCACCAGCTTGCATAGTTGGGAAGCAATTCTATCAGTTGAGGGGAGATATATGATGCTAAGCTTGGATTGGGGTGGTAGCTAAGGAGATGGGGGAAGTGAATGGAGCCAAGATATGTATTGAAGGATGATCTGACAGGACATACTGATGCATTGGTTGTGAAAATGAAATAGTTGAATAAAGGATGACCTCTATGTTTTTGACTTAAGCAACTGAGTAAATCATGGTGCTCTTAACTGAGAGAGAGAACACTTAAAGAGGAACAAGGGTAATAGTGTCTACCTCAGGAAATGCCGATGAGCACTTAGCACCAAAGCTGACATAAAGTAAGTGCTCAACACATTATCTCTTATTTCTATTTTTACTACCAATACAACTATTACTACTAGCTCTGATTTTTAGCCCTTATTATATGGCAAACACTGTGATAGTCCTCAGTAGCTCTGTAAGGTAGGTCATATTATTGAAGATGTTAAAACTGGTACTCACAGAGGTTAAAGAACTTGCCCAGTGATACATGGCTACTAAATCGTGGAGTTGAGACTTGGACCCAAGTCTATGTAGCTCACGCACATAATCATTTTTTTTTTTACTGTATTTTCTTTTATTACCTATCTTTACTGTTCTTCATAGGTATTTGTATATTACAACAAATGAGATATGCTTAATTCTTGCCTGTATAAAGTTCTGTGATTCTGCTTTCAGTTTCTGCAGTGTAAAATATCATCTGGTGATGAAAATGAGATTCTATTGATTAAAGATGGACAAGAGAGGACAGTGAAATAGAGATTCTTAGTTCATGATAAGTGAGGATCAAGTTAAAGATTTCCAGAGATAGGGTGCCTGGGTGGCTCAGTTGGTTAAGTGACTGCCTTCGGCTCAGGTCATGATCCTGGAGTCCTGGGATTGAGTCCCACATTGGGCTCCCTGCTCAGCAGGGAGTCTGCTTCTCCCTCTGACCCTCTTCCCTCTCGTGCTCTCTGTCTCTCATTCTCTCTCTCTCAAATAAAATCTTTAAAAAAATAAAAAATAAAGATTTCCAGAGATAAAACCAGATTACTTGTCTTACAGAGTTTGAAACCCTTTGTGATCATTTATCAGTTTCCAAACATTATGCAGACATGCTTAAAAGTTGTTATTTCCCAAAAAATAAAAGATGGAGGAACCTTGCTGGATGCAAATTCTTAGCTGACTTTCTTTCATCTGTTTACTCTGATTCCCAAATTTCCAAGATAGAAGATTCATGATGAATCAGTTAGAGAAGCATATACATCAGTATATGACAAAGTGCTAGAATGAATATAATGAGGTATTATGAATGCAGGGTTATGTTTTTCAAGAACATATTGCATGAAACCACTTCTTTCCATTTATCTTGAAGGTAAAATATTTCATACTGGTAGAAAAGTGAGAGAATATTCCTTCCTAACTACAGTTTTAGTTTGCTTTTTAATAAAAGGGATACTTTTTAGCTGATATCATTTCAGGTCTTAGGTATCTATTAGTCACTAAACAGATATTTATTGAGGATCTACTCTGTGAAAGGTACTGAAAAGGGCAGAAGTGAATGACAGGCCTCCTGCCTTCTAACAGATTAAAACAGGAATTAGACATGTATACAAATTACAATCAAACAAGTAAAACTCAAATAAAAGACAGGATTCCATGTGGTTCAGCATATAATTGTATCCTAAGAAACAGTATAGCAACTAAACAATTTAAAAAGTTTGAATATTTAAGGATTTACTATAGTCCTTTGAAAAACATCAAGGGGAAGCCAATTTGTAATGCCCAGCAACATTTAAGGTCAGCTTTTCATATTACTTTCATGTTCAATATCTCTTACACACTACAGCATCCCAGAAAACTCTAATCACTCCTCATTCTCAACTAAAAATTTCACTCTGGAATATATCCCCTGTAAGTTTTTCCCCTTTTTTCCATTTTCATCCTCTATCACTTGTTTTCTTCTTTGTAAGAAGCTCTTGCTTCCCTTTCCAATGTTATTTAATTGAACTAGCATTGTTCCTGGCAATTTTTCAGCTCTTTCTGCCTATTACAACTGTTCTGCACAGTAAAAGCTCAGGAACTGATTTGGCATACTAAGAATCTCCACAGAAGTTGCTGGATTTGGAGAGACCCGTACATCCAAAAAGATGATTATCCTTAGAGGGCAGGGAGAAGGGGAAAGCTGCCAACAGTAACTTGATGTCTTTTATTCCATCACACATGAGAGAAAGTGAAGTGCTGTAAGAAAGATAGAGATAAAATAGTAGCAGAGAGTAAGGACTTATAAAATCAGGGGTGTTTGAGATTTTTTTAAAGATTTTTATTTATTTATTAGAGAGAGAGAGAGAGCGCACACAAGCAGGGGTAGTGGCAGGCAGAGGGAGAGGGAGAAACAGGTTCTCCACGGAGTGGGGAGCCCGACGTGGGGCTTGACCCCAGGCCCCTGGGATCATGACCTGAGCCCAAGGCAGATGCTTAATGGACTGAGCCACCTAGGCGCCCCTGAGATAGTTCTTGAGGATCTGAACAGGTGGTGATAGTGGAGGCCTTCCCAGGCAGATGGAATGGTGTTCAAGGGCAAGGAGGCAGTAAAACATGGGCTATGCACAGGGAAAAACAGGGAGGTCCATTTGGTTGGAATCTGAGCTTATCAAGCCTTTTTACTGAATGTGAAACTAACAATAACTAGATATATTTCTGGAGCATGAGACTTTAAGAGACTAAAACACTGACCAATTCTTAGAAAACCAGTTAAAAAACACAACTAACAAGTACCTTAACTTGTAGTCACATAACAGTGTAGGTTTTTAGCAGATGCTGTTTCCATGGAGAAAGTGTATGTTTAAAGGGGGTAAATTCCCTTCTCTGACTCCCCTTATTAACAAAAAGAGATGCTGCTGACCTCAGCATTGTCACTCAGCACGTGCACTCCAACTTGTTTTCTCAGGGATGGGGATGAATTCACATGGAGCCATCCCCTTTCTTTCACCACTGTGAAGAGTGATCCACTTTGGCAAGAGAGCTGCTTAAAGTTTAGTGGGTACAGTCTGGATCTATGGCTATGAAACAGAAAAGCTAAATAGGAGGGTGAGGTGGAATTCCATATCACCTTGACCTCATTAACACAAGACCCAGGTTAACACTAATCTATATCTTCTTATTTTGAGACCAGAACATACTCTTCACCACTAAGGCAATATACATTTATCTAGGTGGAGAGAGGTCATATACGTTTTGTTATTTTTCAGCCCCATTATTCTGCCCTTTACCAGGCCTTCCTTCAACTCCCCATAAAGGAGTGGTTTGGCCATGATTCATATTTACATTCATTTCTTTTACTCTCAGGTGAAATCCCTCTCTGTACCGCTCCCTCCCTCTCGCCCCCCCCCCTCTTTTTTAACTGGGTCTAAAGCTTACCCATAGACTACCCCCTCCCACACTTTACACACGCATAGAGCAGAGCAGGATTTCCATACATGTTGGTTGCTGACTCACTGGCTGGAACCCTCTGATCACTAGGCTCTGGAGGTTTTTAATTTGGTCACAAAAACTCTTTTTTCCCCTGATATGTTAAGTTTTGCCAATAGAAACAGAAATAGATAAGCAGGAAGGCAGTTATTATGACAATGCAAAGAATGATGCTGGAAACACCACCATTTAGAGCAGGGTGCAAAGTCACAGAAAATTCTGATTTTTAAGGCATTTAGGGAAGTTTCCTATTAGGTAATATCTTTGTACAAATGCTCCAGCAAACTCTTGACTTTGATCCTGCTTGATATAAAGCAAAGATGAAAAAGCATTGTTGTTTCTAAATAAAATATGGCTTGAGTTATTTTTACTTTCCATTATTTTAGAGAAAGGTGAAGCCAAGTTTGACTTCCCAGAGTGTGGACAGGTCATTAGAAAGAGTAGAAAGAGGGAGGTCAGAGGTACCTTCCCTGGTCATTCCCTTTCACTACTTTGCCTGCTATTACCTCAAATGCAAGCCCAGAGAGCATCATTATCATTTTTACAGAGGTAAAAAATCACAGTTTTTGACCAAGACATTGGCCCCTGTGAAATTTTCATTCCCTTCCCTTGCCCATTAGAGCTGGGTCTTTCTTCCAGCACCATCATTTTTAAAGCTGTCTTACTCTATAGCTGCCCATCTCACTAAGCATGCTAGCCCGAAGGCTCAAAGGCCAAGTCAGATTACGTCTGTTGGGTTTGTCGAGGATATTTAGTGATAAAAATGGAATTTATTTTAATTTATTAAATTCTTTCCTCTGGACATAGAGAGAAAAAACTAAAATGGCTATTAACACGAAATCATGAAAATGTCAGTATTTTTCCTAAATCCTGCCAAACAGAAACCCTAAATCCAAACAAACTGACTGAATCTTTTCTTGAAAAAAATAAATTATGAAAACAAGTTGTAACACCAGAGATTTGTGTCTGGTACTCCTCTTAGAACTACTCGCCTTCCTTTCCAGGGGCCCTGCTAGGCTCCCCCATTGCCCTCCCCTTTGGTTTTCTTTCATTTGGGTCCTATCCTAATTGGATCCTCTGTGCAGCTTAATGATACTTTCCTCCCCCCCCCCCCTCCTCACCTCCCCCTGAATTCCTAAATATGCCACTGCCCAGTAGCCCCCACCCCCACCCAGACCTTCTGTTCTCATTGTTGGGTGCCTTGTCTAAGGGACACATGGGGGAACCCTCTTCATTTTCCACCTTTCTGTCACATAGATCAGTGTCTGCTCTCCTCTTCTCCTGTCCCAAAGGAAGAGGTGGCCTTTCCAAACCCATTCAAGTCAGCAAATTCACATCCTTTTATTTTTTTGTCTATCTGTGAACATTTATTTTATTTTTGCAACACAGAAATCTATAAAATAGAAGCCTCTATCCTACTGCCCCACACTACTCCATTTTTTTGAAAAGAAAAAGTTTTTCCAGACTTTCCTATGCTTTTCCAAACACCAATCTATAACATAAGGCACACATAAATCTATAATATACATATACGTATGTACACTTAGAGAATTTGGGGGTTTTGTTTTATACAAACATATTTTTTTTCATTGAACAGTACAATGGACATGCCTCCAAAACAGTATACAGGGTCTATTCCATTTTTTCACATATTTCCTGTGCTTTCAAGCTTACTTCAGCTGTCTCCTCCATGGTTCAAGTTCTCCCATATTCAAAGAACCTTGTTATCTCTCAGCCATCTATCCTACCCCACTCCTACTCTTCACAGCCAGGAGTCCTTGAAAAGCCTCCCTCACTGACTGCACTTCTTTGCTTCCCACTTAGCCCCTGGTCCTTGCAGTTTGGTTTCTGCCCCTCCCCTACCCATATCTGCTCAAAAATCACTTTTTCTCCTCCTTAGGGCCTCCCCTACAGCCCTGGGCACCGCTGAGCATGCTCTCCTTATAATTCTCTTCCCCCTGTTCTGACTACTCCTAAGGACCTTACTGCTTCCGTGGTTCCCAACCAGGGGTGATTTTGCCCTCCAGTGGACACGTTATAGTATCTGGAGACATTTTCAGTTGTCACAGTGGAAGAGTAGGTGCTACTGCCATCTAGTGTGTAGAGGCTAGGGATTCTGCCAGACATCCTAAATGCACAGGATGGTCCCCTGAAACACTTAAGTATCCAGCCCCAAGTATCTACCAAGAGTACTGAAGTTGTAAAACCCTGCCCTAAAGGAATTTAAGCAAGTCCAAGGATATTTCTGACAAGTATAGGCCCTTTAATAATCACCTAGGGATCTGGCCCCAAATCTTGAAAATAATTATCTGTATCTCTTCCCAAATGAAACACCTCAAAGTCACGTCCAGATGCTGCAGAGATGTCCCAAGCCCATGACAGCTTCAGTTTCTAGGTCCACAGTCCCCAGGTAATGTCCAAGTCTCCTCCAGTCGTCTCAGTCTGGTCCAGGTGTGAAACCTCACCATCTTTCCATCTGTGGGCTAAACCATACATTTAACCTCCCTCAACACCATTCACAGTCATGAGAAAGGAGACACAGACCATCCTCTCCCCTCCCCCTTTCCCAATTTATCCCCTCCCCCTAGAAATTGATTTCCCTTTGGGATATGTTCTATTCCACATTTCTGAATTCACTGAGGGATTTGTAGCCAGATTCCCCTCCCAGTATTATTCTGGTGGTGGTTTGGGAGAGAGAATCCCTCAGGATGGCACCACACTGGTCCGTGGTCTAAACCAGTAAACGCTCTGGGCACTATCAGTTGCTGACTCGACCTCTTAGGCAGTGGCAGGAGTTTCCAGTTCTGCCACTGGGGATTGGGGAGGGTTCTTCTGTTGTGGAGCTAGACAGCCATAGCAGTCCTTGTCTGCAACTGGTGCTGGTGTCCCCTGTTTGTAGACCTAAAGGATTTTCTTAGGGATGGCAAATCTCTGCTGTGTTGTAAGCCCAAGGTTAACTATAGGCCTGTTTAGATCATTTCTCACAATATAACTTGATCAGAACATGAAAAAGCTTCCCGTCCAGTTAATTCCTGGAGACTCTTGGGATGCAGGAATCCTCACTATACCCATAACTCTCTGATACTCCTCCCCAGCCAGTTCCGACATTTTCTTTGACAGTCTATGGTTTGCAACTGCTCTTCTGGTGCCAATTTCTGACTTGGAAATAATCTGGTTGCCCAGAACAGGAACCCACTCAAGTTAGCTTAAAGAAAAGGGGATCTGTGTAGAATGTATTTTCATGCAGCACAATCGCAGGAAGTGGAAAAGTGGTCATACCACCACTCTCTCCATCTCTGGGGTTGCAGGATCAACTCCTGTGCTGTTTCTCTGTGCTTGTCTGCTCCCTGGGACCTCATTCCGACATCCTCTAAAAGACACCTGGCTTCTATAAAGCACACAGTTCTGCTCACTGACAGCCAGGCCCAGGCCTGACTGTGGCCTCGGTATTCATGACTCTGACCAGGGCCCCAACTCCAAATGACCCATTGTTTCCTTACCCAACACCACCCTGACTATGGAATTTGCTTCTCTGTTCAGACTCTCTAGCGTGAGAAAACTGTTTGGCTCAGTTATGGGTCAGATGTCCACTCCTGCTCCAACCATATACAGCCTAGGTGGGGAGAGGGGTGGGTTGCCATATATATGGCTGCTCGGGTCCACCAGATACTAGGGTTGGGGAGGGAGACACATACTAAGAAGTTGTGGTGCTTCTGGGGTGTGGAATGCTAATGCTCTGGAACACAAAAGGGGTCATCAAAATAAGTCTCTGTCTCTCTATATTTTACCCTCCAACTACCCAATCTACACCCTCCCGAGCCACCACCCCATACCCCACCTCCCAGCCTACTTTTCCACCTTTCTTGCAACCCCCTTGCCCTATTTGCCCACCCTCCCTTTCCCCCCACTCTTCCCCAACCCTTCCCTACCTCCCCCCCTCCCTCTGCCCACCAGAGGTGTAATTTTTCTGCTCCTCAGCTCCAGGAAGGTGGACAGGGCCTCTACCCAGCTTCTTGGTGGCCTCTGCCCCTTCTGCATCCTTTTGTCTTCTTCTTCTTCCTGTGGTACCAGCAGCAGAAGTAGCAGCAGCCCCTGCCTCCTCCTCCTCTTCATGTGCTCCTTCTGTTCCAGCCCCACTGCCAGTGGCCAGGCCTGGCTCTTCTGGGATCTGGGTCCGCTTCCGCGGAGACTCCAGTTCCTGGAGAGAAGTGGGCAGGATTAAGACCTATTCTGGGGGCAGTGAGGGTGTGGGGCAGGGAAATGGGGCCAGGAGATGGGGCAGGGACCAATCAAGGTAATCTTACAGCCCGGAAGAGCCTCCACCTCAGGAGGTCGCTTTCCTTTCGCATCTCTGCCATGTTTGCTTGTGTCTGTCGCAGCTGAAAGACTGACTCCTTGCGCTCAATCTCCCGCTGTGCTGTGAGCTCCTTTAGGTGTGAGGCCAAGGCCTCTGCAGCGGACTTATGCAGTTTGGTGAAGTCCTGCAGCCAATGCACCCTGTGCCCATGTAACTGGCTCTGCCTGTGGGCAAAGCGCATGCCCAGGGCCAGGCTGCTCCAGGCACAGGCGTCTTTGGCCTGGGTGGGCACTGCGCTGTCCTCCAGGATGTCCCGGAGCTTGTTCTCCACCTCCTCCCAGGACAGGGATATATTCTCAAGATAGAACTCAGGGCCCTTCGTGTGCCCGGCCATCTTCTCATTGATGAAGGCCACCACATTGTTGTGCTGGAACCCAGCACTGCGGTCCTCCGGATTCAAGGCCATAATGGCTGAGGGCCTTAGGGGCTTGGCTGGTTCTGTGGGATGAATCAACCAGTTTCTCTTTCCTCTCCCCTTTAGCCCCTCCCCACTCAGTCTCTTCCCATGCAATCGGCCTGCCCTGCCCTGCCCCACCCCTCCTCACCCTCCTCATACCCTCATAAAGACCCCCTCACCGAGTGGCTTGCCCCGCCATAGTACACGTCGGCCTCGCTTCTCTAGGTGGCGTTAGAGAAGAAGCAGACTTACCTTTCTCGCCTACCGTACCAAAAGAGAAAGCGCACCTCTCTCCTTTTAGGGGCTCCGAGGAAAGGAAATCGCAAGGCCAACCCTCAAGGCTTTTATCCTGGGACTGTTCCAACTTCCAGAGACAGTGGGGGTGGGAGGGAATGTGTAAGGAAGGTTCCTCCTAGACTCCGGGACATAAGAGAACCCGCTACATTGTTGAAAGTTGTTGAAGGCAGGAAAACAACAGGAGTGGTCAGAAGACAGAACTTAGAATATATCAAGAACAAAAAGTTTCATCCCCCACTCTCCACCCCCACCATAATGGTTTGTTCCACATCATGGGCCCCAACCCTCCCGGAGGTGGAATGTTCTAGAACAGGAAAAAGCCCTCCCCCCGGCCCCCTCCTGTTGTTCTCCATCCCTCAACACCTCTCACCTCTGCCCACTCCTGTTGTTTTCCTGCCTTC